>NC_136911.1:17548057-17588057 GCF_949606895.1 Notothenia rossii | reverse complement strand
ATCTGCATGTGTGTGTTTGAATTCACCTTCTGGCTTTCATCTGGATTTTCCTTGGCCATTGTCTGTGGTCGTAGTCTGCATTTTACTGTTTGCAGATGTTAAAGATAGCTTTGGAACCAGTGTGTGAATGCTGCACATCAATACACACTGACCTCCATAGTATTTAAACGTTTTCATCGTTCAACACTTGAGCATGACTAAAGGAGAAGATTGCAACCACTCTGTTAAATATAAATCTAGAAGGCCACTTTGGAGAGTTCAGACCTCAGCCAAGGCCATGAATCTGGAAGTGGAAAAATATTTGTTGTATCCGCCTCAAAGTTTCATTGGTTCGTTATCGGCTCACACTACAATCTCCCACCAAGTTTCATAAATATAAGGCCAGTCATTTTTTGCGTAAACCTGGTAATTATTCAACTGAAATCTGATCTCAAAATCGTACCTATTTTGCTTAGCTAAAACAACAAAAAGTTGGTTTTAACAGTTTAAATTAAAGGAAGTTGGGCATAACTGAGAAATACTTGTTACTTGACTCCCCTGTAAAAACGGTGTTAACTAGTAAGACTTTGTGATGCGCTAGTATAAGCTGTAGCTTCATATTAACAGCATAGCCTCAGGGCTCTGTTCTTGGTCCCCTCCTCTTGTCTTTGTACACAAACTCGCTCGGATCAGTCATTAGCCTGCATGGTTTTTCATACCACTGCTACGCTGACCATAGCCATTAATTCTGTCCTTTCCCCGCTCAGTGACCCAGGTCGTCCCTGCTTGTCTAGCTGACATCTCTCAGTGCTCTGCTCACCACCTCAAGCTCTACCTTGACAAGACTGAACTGCTTTTCCTTCCGGGAAAAGATTGTCTCACTCTTGACCAAACAATCAACATCGGCACCTCTGTTGTTTCCCCGAATCAAAATGCAAGGAATCTGGGTGTGACCCTAGATAACAAACTGTCCTTCACTGCAAACATCGCTGCTACAACCCGCTGCTGCAGTTACACTCTTTACAACATCAGGAGGATACGTCCCCTCCTGACCCAGAAAGCGACACAACTTCTGGTCCAGGCTCTCGTCACCTCACGCCTAGACTACTGCAACTCCCTCCTGGCTGGTCTACCTGCATGTGCCATCCGACCTCTGCAGCTCATCCAGAATGCAGCGGCTCCTGTGGTCTTCAACCTTCCAAAATGTTCCCACACCACGTCGCTCCTCCGCTCCCTTCGCTGGCTTCCAGTAACTGCTAGAATCCACTTCAAGACAATGGCCCTTCCTACATCCAGGACATGGTTAAACCATACACCCCAGCACGTGCACTCCGCTCTGCATCAGCCAAACGGCTCGCTGCACTCGCACTGCGAGGGGGACCCAAGTTCCCATCAGCAAAAACACGTTGGTTTGCTATCCTGACTCCAAAATGGTGGAATGAGCTCCCCATTGAAATCAGGACAGCAGAAAGCTTACACATCTTCCGGTGCAGACTGAAAACTCATCTCTTTCGACTCCACTTCGAGCGATATAAATACTAACAAAGAATTAATAACAAAGCACTTATATACTAATAAAGGACTGGCTTATCTAAAGCTATTTGAGTAGCACTTGAAATGTTTGGCTCTATGAAACCTGATGTACTTATATGATTCTGTTTTCTTCAAGTTTGTATCTTCTTGGTCGAATGCACTTATTGTAAGTCGCTTTGGATAAAAGCGTCGGCTAAATGCAATATAATAATTGCAGGCACTTTTTTAAATTGTATTTATTTTATACAAGGTAGCCTATATGTTTTTTTACCCGCGCAAGAGAGGATGCCTAAGCCATTCTTTTTGTGTGTGTGTGGTTGTCCAAAAGATGAATAATAAGCTGCACAAATGAACATTTTGTCTGGATGATGGATTTCTTCCCTGTTGCAGTTTGATTTTGAGTTTTGTTTGATTTTGTTGTAGGACAAATCGGCATTCAAAAAATATTTCTCACATATTATATTTTTCTCTGAGGGACTCGGAGATGACTTATTTAGGAAATAATGACAGTCTGGTGATACAGGGAGAGGCTTTTCACAGGGTAATACCACAGGTATGCAGTGAGTGAGAAGGTCAAATTCCTCACACACAAATTCCTAAATCCATCCTGTGTTCAGTTTCTCCTGACTAACTTTGTCTTGTGTTTTTTTTCAGGATCCAGCTGGTATCTTTGAGCTGGTGGAGCTGGTTGGAAATGGTACCTATGGGCAGGTCTACAAGGTAAGACTTTAAAATATAAACTGCAACCTATGTGTAAAGACACATAGCACAAGCTACAGTTTGCACACAAAATATGTAATTTCTGCTACAATGAATAAAGCAGTTTTAGGTGAAAAAAACATTGTTTCTCCCAGCCGCTCGGCTACCGCTAACGTTAGCGCTACGTGTAGCAGCTACAAAGCTAAAGGCTAACATTAGTATAGCCTTTTTATTTATTCTGCAGATAAAACCTCTGAGCTTTTGATAAAAATCCTCCTTTTGTATTCTCCACCTGTGAATGCTTTCTAATATCTAGCAATGCACTCTCACATGTCTGCAGCCTGTTTTTTTTGTTTTTTTTAGCAATGCAGTGTTTAAAATGTGCTATGCTTTTTGGCATTGCCCTTTCGACAGACTGAGCGTTCTAGTTTTCCATTGTTTACTTTTCGACACAATATCACAGCAACATGCACATATAAAATGCATTCTCCACCCACAAAAAACCCAACACTTGTTTGTGTGGGGTTTAAGTGTATAAAGTCAACAATTAATTCAAAATTAATGGATATTTCATGAATTTGCTGTGTTCTGGCTTGCAGTGTGTGCTCAGAGTATTATTTGTCACCACTTCATTCTCTTCTCCTTCTCCTATGACTCCAACATGAGTTCAAAGAAATTTAATATCTGTCTAAAACTGAAGTTACTACTGACTCTCTCCTTTGTCGGGCAGCAGAAGAAGCCCACGCAGACTGTAACAACACCGTGTGTGTGTGTGTGTGTGTGTGTGTGTGTGTGTGTGTGTGTGTGTGTGTGTGTGTACTTTGAAAGCAATTAACACACTCACACATGTCTGCTGATACACAAGGAGATACACAGTTCTGTCTGCTGGATGTTCAGTATTGATCTGCTGTCTCAACAAGGGGAAATGATTGATAGAACAAAATGTGGTTCGATCCCAGTGCATGGTGGGTAAATTAAGACCTAAAATAATAATAACACACAGACTGAAATAAATATCACTTCATAAGAAACAGCTCCTTATTTTGCTGCAGGATTGGCAGATCAATATGTATCAATAAGTACACTTGTGACAGGTGCTCAAATATATAATATATAATAAATATACATACATTCAGTATGGGTGTATAATAGTGATATACTTAAGTTTTGCGTTATTGTGTTGAATTTTAACCCATAATTATATCTGTGTGGTTCACTGTGTGTTTACGTTTCTTAACTAAATGTGTTAACCTTAGGAATCTTGCAACACATTTTAATTCCTCCAGTCTTTAGTGTAGGACTGTAAGTTCTTTAAGAGCATTACATCATGAAAAATACATTTTAGTGCGGTACATTTTAACGTCGCTGTTATCCAGACATCATTTCAGCTGGAAACCTGTCATCTTTTTTTATCACAATTATTTCATTTGACCTCATGTCTTTCATTTCTTCCTGGATTGTGAATTAGTGTTTACAAAGAGGCAGTGTTTCCTATACATTGATTTATTTGTGGCGGGCCGCCACAATTAAATATCGTTCGCCACAAATGGATCTCATAAAAAAAAAAGCATTATTATAACTTTTTTTTTTAAATTTATTTAAAAAAAAAAAAAGATTGTGGTGTAATAGATAGTGAGGTGGGCTGATGATCGGAAGGTTGAGAGTTCAAATCCTGCCTGGAACATCACTACTAGTGTGCCCTTGAGCAAGGCACTTAGCCCCCGGTTACTCCAGGGAGAATGTCCCTGTAATTGGTCATTGTAAATCGCTTTGGAATAAGGCGTCTGCTAAATGCCTAAATTGTAAATTATGTTTTTGGGAGAATAAATCCCACTGATCCTCAACTCCGGTGTGTTTCAGAGCAACAAGAACGGGGGGGGGGGGGGTGCGGTGCAGTGCCCCCACAAATTAAAATCAAATTCTGTGGGAAACACTGAGAGGAGTTTATCCAATTTGTTCTAT
Source organism: Notothenia rossii (assembly GCF_949606895.1). Lineage (NCBI taxonomy): Eukaryota > Metazoa > Chordata > Actinopteri > Perciformes > Nototheniidae > Notothenia > Notothenia rossii. The sequence continues at coordinate 17,583,884 of NC_136911.1, read as the reverse complement.
TGATTGAATCATCACGGGAATGCTATAATAAGTTTGAGGTACTAACAGTAAAAAGTAAATACACCATATATTATGTACAGAAAAACAAATTAAACTGTGTCTTTTGTTCAGTCAGTGCAAGATGCATAATGACATTTTAAATGGTCACAATTTTTTGACATTGTGTGGTGGTAATGAAATAATTTATGCTTCTGTATGCTGGAATAATGTAGTCATTTTTAGGTTTATTTAGCATATTTATCTAGTTTTTATCTGTTAAACTCTAAATGTGTTCCTGTGCTGGAGGCATTTAGGCGTTGTTTTTATGAAGTGTAGATCAGGTTTCAAATCCTCCTTCCTCATTCACATCTCATTTCATCTCACTGCTGGCAGATGTTCTGACGTCAGAGCCTTTTGTTTACTTAGGTCCAATTTGACTTAATTACTTTTCCTACCAAACCTGATTTCATTCTTCAAATGAAGTTAGATTTTTAACACAACTGCACGGTATTTATCGTAAATAGTTTATCCAATTTTCTTTTACGCCAGTTGTGTGTTCATGTTTTTCCGTATATATCAACAATTCCCAATAAAAGTACGTCATCTCTAAAGGCATAAACAGAGTGTGAATAAGATGATTGTCTTTTTTGATTTATGAAAAAAAGTATATCAACTGAATGCAATAATGTAATCACTCAAAGGTTGGACTTCGGACAAATGTAACATTTATTAAGACTACACTTTTTACTAAAACGTTTTTAGTCCGGCTCAATTCTCTGTTGCTTTATCATACAATTGCCTATTTGAAATATAAGTTGGAAGTTGCTTCCCCCTCAATTATATATCAAATAAATTACCCAGTTTTCTATAATTCTTGATACAACTTTGACATATTTGGAATTTGTGAATTTTTCAATTTTAAGTGGCTTTCTTTCCAATTTAAAAAATACATTTAATGTTGATGCTTATTTTGCGTAATTTTTCAACAAGGATAACTGTCCATCAATAACAAAGTCTAGCTTCTTTTGTAAGATTGTACATAGATTTTCCCAAAAATGCACATTTGACACATTTTACAAATATGCTGCAATATGCATTATTCTCTTTGATATATAAAATAACTGACCATGGTTTCTATTAACTTAAAACAAACAGTATGTTTCTTCTGTTTCGGTCCTAATGTGTAGAGGCTTGTGTTCAGGTGAAGAATGCAAGGCTTGTCTGAACGGGACCTGGGGAGTGTTTTTACGCCTCGGGCCGCATCCTAAGGAATACTGTTGTTTCTTTCTCCTGCCGTCCTCATCCTAGCCTAACAAGAAGTATTCAGATTATAGTACTACTTCACTGTACAAATACTCTAGTATAGGGAAAGTCCTGCATTGCAATTTTTTCTCAAGTAATTTGAAAATTATAGTTTTATTAAACATAAAAGTACCCAATGCAGAAAAATTTAAACAAATCGAAAAAAAACTTTTGAAATGATTCAAAAAGAAATTGGAAAATGAGTTCAGTTTTTCGATAAATTATCTCTATCTGTTAATGAATTGTCAAAGCTGTTATTGTGTTGGCTAATTACATTTATAATTAAAAAAAATATTTTACAAACTTGTGTTTTTCTGCAAAAGTCTTCATTTGGAAATGAACTGAATCTCTGAGTGAGTCGTGAATAAACTGAACTGGGATTATAAGGCAGTGATCAAATCCTTTACTAGAGTAAAATGTGCGCTTAATACCTCAGTAAATGTTCTTATATCACCCGCCACCTCCCTCTGTTCTCGCTCTGTCACTATCTTTATCTCCCCCTCCCTCCCTCTCTCCCCGTGTGTGTTTCTGTGTGTGTGTGATTCTTGTTTTAATACTCTACCATAATCTTTCACACACCGGGGTGCGTGTCACCTTTGGGAGATTGTTTGTCCGGCCGTCGGTGTCGCAGGAAGAGAGATATAAAGACAAAGAGCCGTATCTCCTCCGCTCATCTCTGCTGTTTTATGGGATCCTCTTTTATTGCTTCATGGCGGTGCATCGCTTTTCTTCTTCCTGCAGGAACAGAAACACTTAACCTCAGGTCCAAGAAAGCAGCGTTACTGAGTTATCTGGATGATAACTTGACTGAGAATCCCCCCAAATCTGCAGCATTGTGGAAAGACTTGGCCCTGTTTGTATCTAGATATATCAATAAGTTTAGGAAAGAGTAAATAGGTATATTCTATAGCTTGCTTTAGTAATGGCACAATGTTTTAAACACAAGACACATTTCCAGTGTTCTACATTGTTGCTAGCTTTGACTGGTGCTTTATTTATTATGTCATCTTGTTGCGTCCTCTTCTTCCCCAAAATTGTCCCTATGAACATATCCTAATAAAGGCATACTATACATTTGCATTTTCTTTTCTATTTTCTCTGGAAATTCATTTAAAATATGCGATACATTTGAAAGGAAAAATGGTTATAGAAATGAGCCATAATTAATGTTTTTGTGCTTCATGTCATCATTTTGTCATTCTATACATTTTACTGATGTAAGAGTATAAAGGCAGATTAAGAGACACCTGATGGGAGCTTTGGATCAACAGTCCCCTCACAATTATCCTCTTCCAGCAAACTGCTGCTGCTGCAACATGACTGACAAAGAGAGAGAGGGGGAAGACACAGGGGGAGAGAGGGAAGAGACGAGGGAAGCGAGGGGGGAGAGAGAGGGAGAAGAGAGAAGGAGTCATTGATATAAAACTGGAAAACAGAAAGATGAGAGACAGACAGAAAGATGTAAAAAAGAGACTTTCCGTACTCTGAGTTGGCTTCAGCCTGTCAGAAACATTCAGTGTCTGATGTAACACTGAGAAACCTGTGTGTGAGTGACCCAGAGTGTGAAATATCATGGCTTCCTAACACACACTTTCACAAAAACGCGCACAAACACTCAGTGGCACCACTTTGCTTCTTCCAACCCCCCTCACTAACAACCTGCCAGCCCTGTTGCTAGGTTACAATGATGAGAGTGTGTGTGTGTGATGGGGTATGGTGAGGTGGATACATTTCCACTTTCTTGCTTTAACAGCTGTGATAGTGACTGTAGTTTGGAGGAGGAGAAGTTAGTTAGACTCTGTGCAGAGGTTTCAGATATTTGATATTTCTCAAGTGAAATGTACGATGTTTCAGTCTCAAAATCGTTCAAGTGGAACATTCTGCAAAAGTAAAACATAAATATAATCACTTTTATTTTATCAGCATATTTCCGACTATGCTCTTTTTCTTTGTGTCATTCAGGGTCGTCATGTCAAAACAGGTCAGCTTGCTGCCATCAAAGTCATGGACGTCACAGGAGTAAGTAACACACACACGCAAACACACACGCAAACACACACAAACCTGTATTATATCCGTACATGCCCACACGTGCTTTGGCACTTTGTCCTCACTTAACTCTCCTTGAGGGTCTCGCTTGTTTCCAGGTTTCTAATATTAGCAATTCAGTTACACAGAGTGTGTGTGTGTGTGTGTGTGTGTGTGTGTGTGTGTGTGTGTGTGTGTGTGTGTGTGTGTGTTTTAGGATGAGGAGGAGGAGATTAAAGCGGAGATCAATATGTTAAAGAAGTACAGCCACCACAGGAACATCGCCACCTACTATGGAGCGTTTGTCAAGAAAAACCCTCCAGGGATGGATGATCAGCTTTGGGTACGTCACTTTTAAAGAAGTTTGTATATCTTGATTTAAAAAGTAAATGTTATTTTTTGCTCGAAAACAATTGCAAACATAACGGAACCCAAAATGGTTCCATGAGAGGAACACTTGATTTTAATGTAAAGTTGATATTTTTATTTCATAAATAATTATAAAATTAGTAAACTAGTGTAAATAAAAAAGAAATATTGATGAATAGATCAATCTTACACGAAAACAGGACAAAATGTTTAAAAAGAGGGCAACAAAGAGGCTTTTGTTTTGAAATCTGCAGAAATCCATTATAATAATCTGCTAATTAACATTGTTGTTTTTGTAGCTTGTGATGGAGTTCTGTGGCGCTGGTTCAATCACGGATTTGATCAAAAACACCAAAGGGAACTCTTTGAAGGAAGAGTGGATTGCCTACGTCTGCAGAGAGATCCTCAGGGTGAGAACTGACATTTGCTCTATCTTAAGAAGTCAATGTTTAGTGGATCTATTTTGGTTGGGAAATATTAAAATATTTTCTTTCGGTGAAAGATGATTACAAAGAGCCCAAGATGGTTCCCTGGGGAACACCTTACCTTGCAACAATCGATGGAATAAAATAATTAGTGAATTTTAACTTATTTTGTTATAGAGACTTTTGATTTTTATTGTGTTTAAATTAGATTAATCTCCTTCATAACTTGAATATGGCTACTTTCTTTAGCTCAAATTAAAGAACATGAAGCACACAGTACGGTCAAACATGATGATTAAACTCTGTGTTCTTCTGATAGAAGGAATTTATTAATTTGTGTTTCTGTCTCCAGGGTCTGACCCACCTCCACCAGCACAAGGTCATCCACAGAGATATCAAAGGACAGAATGTGCTACTGACAGAAAATGCAGAGGTTAAACTAGGTGAGAAGAGACACACACACATACACACACACACACACACACACACACACACACACACACACACACACACACACACACACACACACACACACACACACACACACACACACACACACACACACACACACACACACACATACACACACACACACATACACACATACACACACACACACACACACACACACACACACACACCTTGTATACAGCTTAGCAAAATGTATCAAGCAAAAACTATAGTTTGTGGTTCAAAAAAGGCATTTTAGCAATTCACACTGTTTCTGTGTGTCTGTGTGTTTGTAGTGGACTTTGGTGTAAGTGCTCAGCTGGATCGCACGGTGGGTCGGAGGAACACATTTATTGGAACGCCATACTGGATGGCGCCTGAGGTCATTGCCTGTGACGAGAACCCTGAGGCCACATATGACTTCAAGGTGAAATTGATTTGTTTCACCTTTACCACCTATAACATTAAAGTGATGTACACGTAAATAAATCAGATTTTGTATATGTAGAATCTGTTGGATGTAATTTTGAAAAAAAATGTATGGTTGGGGGAACTATTTTGATGCCAAACAATTTAAATCATAAGGGAACCCAGGATTGTTCCCTGAGGAACACCTTATTTTGGTAAACGAAAAAATGAATTATCGTTTTGTGCTTATATTTTAAGGGAATGGCTTTTCTAGTTCTATTATTATACATTTGATTTATTTCATTCTGAAACAGAGCAACTGTAATAAAGACCAACCCCTCCCCCGAGTAAAAAAATATATTGATCGTGACAATTAAAAACGGATAATATTAACAATAATACAATGTAATGTCATCAGTAAGATCCACACTAGCAGTGGTAGGTGGAGGATTTCTGTGTCTGTATTTGTATCACTTAACAGGAACACTGACCAGTGGACTTAAATGATGATGTGTGAAGTGGGTAACAGGTTTTTAGGATGTGAAAGTTTTCAGCTTTCTCTCTCTCTCTCTGCAGAGTGATCTGTGGTCTCTCGGTATCACAGCTATAGAGATGGCGGAGGGAGCACCGCGTAAGTGTGAAACTCACCAAACTATTACCACAGAGCACAGTGTGTCCTGTTGTTAAAAGTCTAAATCTACATCTTTTTTTATCCTCTTGTTCTTTTGTTTCCTGTATTCTTATGTCATCTCCTCTTTTCTGTGTCCTTTACTACCTTTTTTCTTCATGTCTTTTCTTTTTCCGTTTCCATTCATTTTATCCTTCCCTTTCCTCTCTTCTTGCCTAATTTGTATCTGTTCTTATGTCCTTTCCTGTCTTTCCTTTCCCTTTCCTCCTTTCCTTTTCTCTTACCCTATTTTGTCTCCTATGCTGTCATTCTTCTCTGCTTTCCATCCTCATGTCTCATCCCGTCTCCTGTCCTTTTGTCCTAATTCTTCCCTTTCATTTTCTCGTCCTTTTTTTTTTACTTACTCTTCTTCTCTTCCTCAGCTCTGTGCGACATGCATCCAATGAGAGCGCTCTTCCTCATCCCCCGAAATCCTGCCCCCAGACTCAAGTCTAAGAAGTGGTGAGTCACTAAAACACACACACACACACACACACACACACACACACACACACACACACACACACACACACACACACACACACACATACACACATACACACACACACACACACACACACACACACACACACACACATTGCACATTCTATCAGTTGATTGAAAACCATATTTGATTTAATTGCCTGTACAAGTAACATGACCTGCTAATCAAACATTTTATTCCATCCATTTATATGCTGTTAATTAATAATAATAATAATAATAATAATTTAAAAAATGATTTGATATTTGATATAATCTCTATGTGTGTTCAGGTCAAAGAAGTTCCAGTCCTTTATCGACAGCTGCCTGATAAAGAGCCACAGTCAGAGGCCAAGCACGGAGCAGCTGCTCAAACACCCGTTCATCCGAGAGCTGCCCAACGAGAGGCAGGTCCGCATCCAGCTGAAGGACCACATCGACCGCACCAAGAAGAGGAGGGGGGAGAGAGGTGAGGAGGCTGCACTCACCCCACTGTCTCACCCTCACTGCTGCTGCAGGACACGAGCATGTTAACCTGAACTGTGTGTTTTTCCTGCAGATGAGACAGAGTACGAGTACAGTGGGAGTGAAGAGGAGGATGAAGAGAGAGACGTCGGAGAGCCTAGGTACTAACACTAAGTAACACTACTCCTCAAAGTACTAGTCCTACCTCTTATTCTTCTACTATCAAGTTATTTGGGTATGGGCCTTTTCTAATGTCTGCTTGAGGACAGAGAACAGAGAATATTTCATTCCATATAAAAACAATTATTTCCGTATTTAAAACTCAAATTCAAAATAAAACATAAATATTTTCAGAAATGATTAGTTATTACATTTAAAATCATTGCCAATTATTTATTAAAGAAATTATGAACTTATGTTCAAATACATTATTAAATGCATTATTTTAAATATACTGATAATGAGAAAATCAATTTAACTAAACTGGTGGATTACATAACCCGAATATAAACAATATAAATATAACTTAAAACACGGTGGCACTGCGTAAAAAATGCCATATTAACCAATTAGCGCTGTCAAATATCACATATACAAACTAAATGCCCAACAGCATAAGTCTAACTTGACCTTGTTTTTAAAATGATATAAATAAATAAAAAAATGCTGAAATATTTGATTTGATTTTTAATAAAACTTTGCATTCAAATGTAATGGAACACTCCCTCCTCCTGCAGTTCCATCATCAACATCCCTGGCGAGTCCACGCTGCGGCGGGACTTCCTGCGCCTGCAGCTCGCCAACAAGGAGCGCTCGGAGCTGATCCGGCGGCAGCAGCTGGAGCAGCAGCAGAACGAGGAGCACAAGCGTCAACTGTTGGCCGAGAGGCAGAAACGCATCGAAGAGCAGAAGGAGCAGAGGCGGCGGCTGGAGGAGGTAACGTCCATCGGTGCTCCCCGTAGAAGAGATCCAACTTCCTATATATGTTTCGCAATAAAAGTCTTGTAGTGGTTTGAGATGAGAGAATGAGAAGACAATAATATTTATGTCTAACTGATATGAAACCAACATTACTTGGAGAGACACAACTTGAATGCAATAAGCCTCATAATAGTACAGTTCTACCGTACATAGTCACCTGCATGAGCATATATTATTGGTTTATGGTGACAACTCCATAATGTGCAAAAAAGGCCTCACTGCTCAAGGCTGAGGATGTTTTCACTTTTGAAAAACATCTCAGTTTGATTATTAAATGACTCGTTTCCATGCAAAACCTCCACACCTGTGATGTTAGCACCTCAGCATATCCAAATGCCAGAGAAACACACCTGATATGCTCACACAAACACAGACACACACTCACACACTCTTCTCCACCTGCAGCAACAGCGTAGGGAGCGGGACATGAGGAAGCAGCAGGAGCGCGAGCAGAGGAGGAGGTACGAGGAGATGGAGCTGCTCCGGAGAGAGGAGGAGAGGAGGCACTCAGAGAGAGAGCAGGTGGGGACACAAACACACACACACGCACACACACAGACCACACACACACACATACACAGAGGTTACATCACAGGTGTCATCCGGAGAGGCGGGGCTTCTCAACTCTACTTCTCGCTTTTACCCAACTTCAAATTCTTCTTTCTTTTCCTTTTTTTGTTTATACTTTTGTTTGTTTTTTAAAATAGAACAAGTGAGGACTGGACAATACAGTCAAACCAGTGAATAAGAACATACAAATAAAAAGACAGATACAGTGCTCAATGTATATAAAAGATGTCCAACAATAAAAATAAGACATTGTTAAGATCCTAGACGTTTATAGCAATCCTTTTTTTCCCAAAATGTATTCCCCTTCTCCTTTTGGATTCGGAGAGCAACGCTATTTTATCCATTGAGTGGAGAAAGCTGATTAGGTTAAGAATAAGAGCAATGGAGGCAGAGTTCTCTTTTGTAAACATTTGTTTTTTTACTTTCAGTAATAATAACCCGAAAAAATTATTCATCTATTTTATTGAGACCTTAAGGGAATTTTCCAAGGTACATTAAGGTCAAAGATAATCAGATTTAAGGGGTTCAATCTATGAGAATAAATGTCTCACTCCTTTCTAAATACTCTGGTTATTAAGAAGAAAAACATTAGACCGGTGGTAACTTAATGTCTTTTGTACAAAACTTCCACTGTGTGATAACCTTAGTGCTTGCTTGGTTTCTGGTCTGTGTTACAAGCAGTCATTTATCCATTTAACATTTTATCAGTAGCTCATCGTCCATTAATAACTGTGTCAATGGGTTAAAACGCTGAATGTAGTGCCTTTTTTAAACCATCAAATTAACAAAGCAAACATTTAAAAACATATTTATTTGTATTAAATTATAACCATTACACAGATATATTCCATATGGCTAATATCTATAACTTCTCAGTCGATCAATATTTCTTTTAGTTTGGAAAACTATTGCCATTTATTGATTACCCAAACAAAAATACTGTTTTGGGTAGAGTCAAGTTTTCTCAATCAATTTGAAAACGTATAGATCAACATTCGATCTTATAATTAAAGAGAACGAAATGGAGGAAGATTTCAAATGTTCCAGTAAAAGAGGGGAAGCTTTTCTAAAGACTGCATGACTAATAATGAACTTCTCCTGCAGTACAACGCTCCCTTTACGCTCTACCTTTTCAGGCATAGTTTTCAGGATTTCATGCTGATCTTTAACCGTACGCATGTCTCTGCTCCACTAATTACACCCCCTGCTGCTTCTCTCTTTATCCCTAAATCCCTACTTTCACACCTCCTCAATAAATCTACTTTCCTCCTCTTTCTTCTTCTTCTTCTTTTTCTTCTTCTTCTTCTTCTTCTTCTCCTCCTGTTTCCTTCTCTGCTGATGTCACTGGTTGCCTGGGCTCCGATTTGCTTCCTGTCTGCCTCGGTGCTCTCTGATTGGCTGCGTTACTCTCTGCTCACGGCTGCTGATTGGTTAGGAGTATATCCGTAGGCAGCTGGAGGAAGAACAGAGGCAGCTGGAGATCCTGCAGCAGCAGCTCCTGCAAGAGCAGGCCTTACTGCTGGTAACACACACACACACACACACACACACACACACACACACACACACACACACACACACACACACAGCTGGGGACTTTTAAGCAGGACACAAACACTTTTAAAAATCACATTTTTGCAATACTAGTAACACACATAATGAAACATGTAAAAAACTAAAATAGTTGATATTGGCATCTGGACTTAGAAGAAGTGGTGAGTGCCGTCTCCATGTTTGTTATTTACACACAAAAAATCTAAAAGGCAGATACTCGATCAATACTAAGATGAGACAGAATCAAATGTCAACTCCAGAAAAATAGTTACCAAACATCAAATCAATAAAAACACAGAGCGGAGGGCGTGTTTGTCGGTAGCTGTCTTTTGTGAAATTACACTTTATTCAGCTTCATTGTTCACGATGATGTTTGCATGCTTTTTCCATTACGGAAAACAAGACAGCAGGGACAGTGCGCCGTTAGTCAGCAGGGTAATAACAACTCAGAGCCTTTATGACAGTCATTTTTATTACATACCCAGTCATTTTTATTGGTCTGCTATAAATGAAATGGAGCCTTCTGTCATACCACAGTCCAAACCGTTTTGTTTCAGAATGTTTCCCGCAGTAATTGATTTTGCCATGGCTTTATCAATTACTTAATATTTAAAGGTAGTTACGTTCCTGCACCACTGAACAAATGATTGAAGTTGTGACCTTTGCTCCATTTTAGAATGAATATAATAAATACAAATGAAAATAAAAGTAAGAATTTACAATAAAAAGATATAATTAAATAATGATATATAATCAAACATGGACGTTAAAGTAAAATGTCCAATTAATGACGAAATAAAATGAAGCGTAAAAATCATTTAGATAAATATAAGAAGTTAAAGTAAAAACGGGCACAAGATTTTAGTAACTCTGATGTAATGATACATGAGACGGTGTCCTGATACCTTTGGACTAGATACTGTAATATTAACCTTTTAAGGGAAATGTGAAAGACATTCTAACTAATGTTTCTCAGGCAGTATTTAAGACGTAGTGTTTTATTTAAGACTTCTGAATTTGAGAATCCAGAAACCCCCCTTTAACCTCATCACTCTCCTCTCCTGTGTTTGCTTTGCAGGAGTACAAGAGGAAGCAGATCGAGGAGCAGCGTCAGGCCGAGCGCCTGCAGAGGCAGCTGCAGCAGGAGCGAGCGTACCTGGTGTCTCTGCAGCAGCAGCAGGAACCCCCCCGGCCCCCCCAGGACAAGAAGCAGCTATACCACTACAAAGACCAGGCCCCCGGCACCAACGACAAGCCGGCCTGGGCTTCGGAGGTAAAATGCATGGCCCACACTCTGCAGTGATTTTACACTCTGGAAGCTTTACAGTCCTGTAAATGAGAAGTTCTGGAATAAGGAGTCATCTTTCTTGATCCCCATGTAATCAGTATCAGTTTTACACATCCATGAATTTACTATATAAAGTTTTAAGGATATTGTGTAAATTCTAATCTGAATATACAAGGAAATATTCAATCTTAAACATTTTTTGATGTCCACCATGTTCTTTAAACATGTAATAAAAATACTTACTAAATACTAAATATCGAAGTTTATTCGAAGAATCCCAAATGAGTAGTCAATATTGTAAGCAATATTCTTTTTGTTCAAAGAGTGAGACTGCAAAGAGTGAGACTGCATGTTGACAAATGTATAAAATAACTTTTTCATCTCTTGAAGGCTGACATTTAAATGTGTGTGCAGAGACACTCAGGTGAACCTTTTTCAAACATAAGACAGTTTGCGTGTAGGAACAAATGCACCCATTACACAACAGTTAAAAATACACTTAAGTGCAAACAGCTCAGCCCCAATGACAAAGTCTGTAGTAAAATGTTCATTAACACTATACACACCATGATGATTGCTGGAGGCCTGCGGAGCTGCCTGCAGGTTAACACTGTTGGTTGATGTCTACTCGTTTGAGTTTTATTTCCTCAAGGTTTCATTCCTGCAGAGGATCTCTTCTGTGGCGATCCTTGAAATGAACTCTTTCTGACTTGAATGTTTTAGGTGCAACAATGGGACAATCATTTCTGTGCTGTGCTGCTTTTCCCGCTGTTTTTGTGATGTGAATGCAGAGTCTCATTCCCAAAACAATGTTCATTATTAACGAGTGAGGCTGCAGGCCTTTGACCATCAATAGCTATATTTCTGTGAATGGCATCATCCTCACATAAAGCGCAGAAAATATAAAAGTAGCATTTTATGGGTCTTGAGACTTGACGAAGAATTTTGGAATGAAGCTCTCATTTGTTACTCAGTGTTGCATATATACAAATCCTCTTGCAGCTACTTTCTAATTGGCTACTTTATACAAAACATTTCTTATTTGGCTGTAAATTCGTTTTGACTTTCAAGCCATCTAGATGGTTATGTTCCACTAAGAGAACAATGCTGCTGTATGTTTTTATTCAGTAGCAATATATATATTTCAAGTTGCAATCTTTATTGAGCCATAAATTAAAGACACTTCTTGGGAAATGTACTTCCACTGTGCAATGGAAGCAATATATTTTCCACATAAAAGTCAAAACAATCTAACAATTTTAAAGATGACGTTCAAAATGTAATACATCTGTTAAAACACTGGCCAGGTTTTTAACATTTAACTTTAGTTTTAATTTCATAGATGTAATTATATTTTTCACCTGATCTTTATTAAATTAATTAAAGTGTAATAATGATGTGCAGGTTTTAAATTAAGACATGCTGTCATCTGATATGAACCTCCAGTATGGCTGCCAGAGGGCGTGATGCACACCTGAGTCCACGCTGTGTTTCATTTGTCCTTTGCACCCACCTTGCCCTCCAGGTGATGCGCCGAGCTCAGAGCAACTCCCCTCGCATCCCCCCCAAGAAGTACCACTCCTTCAGGGAGAAGCGGAACGTCGACATGAACGACCTCCTCCTCCTCCCCGGTTTCAAACCCCGCCGCCGCAGACCCCCCTCCTACCCCGCTCACAACAGTCCTTCTAGGGGGAACATGCACTTGCCTCAGATCCGAGTCACCTGCATCCCAGAGCCGGGGGCCCGCTGGCAGAGCCCCCGCGGCAGCCCCGACCGTGGCCCAGAGTCCAGGGGCCGCAGCCCCGGGCGCAGGGTCAGTGGGAGGAAGAGCATACTTTATCTTCTCCTCTTTAATCCTGCAAACTCTCCAGGCTGACTCACTAATCTAACCCCCGCCCCCCGCTGCTGGAATAATTTCCTCTTTAATCACATTTTCATTTCTCTTACCAGGTGGACTCACATGTATTAACTCTGGGCTGGCTGCAGAAGCTATAACGAGGACTTTTTTAATTTCACACCCCTTCCTCTCACTGTTTCTCACAGGGATCTTGTGATTCATTTCCTCTTTGGCTGGTGCTTCTTAAATTATAACTCACACCTCTTGCATAATAGTACTGAATCATATTAAACTTTTTGAAAGTTGTATAAGAATCTAGACACAACTTTATTTGAACCACTTTAAAATGTGTTTACACCCAGGAATCCATAAACTAATTTGCTGACACTTGCTTTACTTCTTCTCTTTTAATCAAGTGTCATGTTGCCTCCTTCACACTGTAACGTTTAATCTACTTTCTAAAAACTCACTCTACATTTTACAGGTAACTGACACCCTAACCCTGTACCGTTGGATGTTTCCTAACTTTTATTAATGGAATGTTTTAAGGTTGATGGCTGCTGTTTTGTTGCATGTTCTGGTGTGATAGGATAATATATCGAAATACAAAAGCTCAAACTAACAGCTTAATCTAAATGTTTTTGTCATTTTCTGACCCTGATTCTCTTCAATTCAATGTTTTAGGAGTCTTTTGCATGTTTTATAAATCCAATGTTCAGATTTCTGGTCCGGAAATGATTGCAATGAAGCACATATTTAATAAAAAAATATATATAATCTTTAAAATAATTATAAAATAGTCCATAATAAGATGGTCCATAAGAAAAAAAAAGACCAAACTTGTTTCTGCGTGAAAGTGGCGTGTAACCTCTTAGTTTGATGAAAGTATCCCTATTACATGAGGAAATGAAATGTTGAATAATGGCCGTTCAGGGCTTCCTTAGATCTATTCTGGTTTTTATATCCCTATGAATCAAAGTCCCCTCCCCGGAGTATGCACACACATTTAGGCCTGCCCTCTGGTTAACTGATGTAGGGCAGCTAAATCAGTCTTTCTCCCTCAGGACACACACACACACACACACACACACACACACACACACACACACACACACACACACACACACACACACACACACACACACACACACACACACACACACACACACACAGATAAGTACACATGGATAAGTATACACACACACACACACACACACACACACACACACACACACACACGGATAAGTACACGCACACACACACCAGGATTTCCCTCTAAGGTCCAGACACAATTTTCCCCTCTAAAAACAGATGACCAGCATTCAGAAAAAAAAAAAACTTCTCACTCACACTAGAGAATTATAATATATTATTATAAAGATTTCATTTCATTTTGTTTCATTTTTCACTGCTGCTAGAAAAATGATGGTAACAGATAATTTTGTATCACAATAGTAGATCCTTTCCTTTCATTTCTAATATGAAAAGTACGTGGTAGTAAATTCAATGAATACAAATATTATTTTAAAAGTGCTTAAGTCTTGGAACAGAGCAGAACAAAATAATGTATATTTAAAATCTTAGGAAAACCAAATGTTATTTTCAAATGTTATTTTGTTTATTGAGTTATAAAGCGTGCTTGTAATACATAGAGTTGAACCATGTACACACACCTCACTGCATGCTGTGAGTGACTGTGGCGTGTGTGTTTGTGTGTTAGGTGGAGGAGCATTATAAGATGAACAGACAGACTTCTCCTGCGTTGCAGCATAAGGTCGCTAACCGGATCTCGGACCCATCGCTGCCCCCCCGCTCCGAGTCCTTCAGCAGTGGAGGCATCCAGCAGGCCCGCACCCCCCCAATGCACCGCTCCGTGGAACCACAGGTGTGTGTGCATCTACACCTTTAGATGAGTGTGTGTGCATGTGACACTAACCTACATCCCTCAGGGTGCCATCACTCTTAGAGTCAGGAGTGTGAGTTTTTAGATTGTGACCATAAAACGTATTGATTGCTTCCGGTTAGGTGTGAGTTGCACTCTAATGCAAACACGTTCTTGGATTGTTGTGATGAGGACCTGATTCTACATACTTTTTATGTAAATATTTTTTTAGTAGTCATCACTGCCTGATAAGAAATACTTTTCTGGTGATTTTCTTCACAGTTGAGTAGCATTAAAGCTAAAGGCAGCTTTTTTCTAACTCCAGAAGTAATCCAGACACATACATATCTTGGACCTAAACTATTTCTTCTAGTGGCATCTAGATTTTTTTTCTCCAGCTGGACGTCAGAAGCTTGCGTTTTAAAGAGTTGTTGTTGTGTAAACCTGGCTGTTGTGAACGCACCCTGAGGTTTGTGTTTCTCACCTTCCTCTCCTTCTTTCTCACCTTTCTCTCCTCCTGCTGCATCTCGATCACATTGATCCTGCTCAAACCCTGCCTGGTTCCTGTGCGTGTGTGTGTGTGTGTGCGCGCACGTGTTTGTGCGTGCAGATGGCCCATTTGGTGCAGGTGAAGAGCCACGGTCTGTCCGGGTCCCAGTCCCTGTACGACCCCCACGGCGTGTCCTCCTCCTCGGCGTCGCCCTCCCCCTCCCGACCTCCCATGCCCCGGCAGAACTCCGACCCCACCTCTGACACCCCTACCCCCCTGCCCCTTTCCCGCCTGGCACCCCCTCTCGACAAGCTGGACCGCAGTTCATGGCTGCGGCAGGACGACGACGTGCCCCCCAAGGTCTCTGCATGCCCCAGCCAAGTGTT
This sequence comes from Notothenia rossii, assembly GCF_949606895.1. Taxonomy (NCBI): domain Eukaryota; kingdom Metazoa; phylum Chordata; class Actinopteri; order Perciformes; family Nototheniidae; genus Notothenia; species Notothenia rossii. The sequence goes on along the minus strand of NC_136911.1, from coordinate 17,568,320 downwards.
GTCTGAGTGTGTGTGTGTGTGTGTTTACTTTAGCTTTGTCTTAATTTTCTCTTCTTTTCTTCCTTTTTCCTAAGTTTCTGTTGGGAGTCTCTCCTGATATTTGTATGTTTGTTAGAACATATAAAACATGATCTTATGGTATTAACATCAAAGGCCACAATGAATAATCCATTGTTTTGAGCAGTACATCGTTTACAATACACATTTAACACAGACGTAGAAAGTCCAGGGCCCCCTAAAGAGGCATTTTTACTTTGATTTAAATCCTTTAAAATGAGCAGGACACTGATGTATGTGTTTGCTTTCAGTCATGTTCTAAATCAAACCCAACAGCACAGATGTTGTAATAAAGTAGATACAAATCTGTGTTTTAGATGTGGAATGGAAACAGGTGGAGGTTCTTAAGGTGTGTTGTGTATTCAGGTTCCTCAGAGGACGACCTCCATCTCTCCTGCTTTAGTCAGAAAACACTCTCCTGGAAACGGACCAGGCCTCGGCCCCCGGGCTGGAGCCCACCTTATACGGGCCAGGTACGTGCGCACACACACACACACACACACACACATACACACACACACACACACACACACACACACACACGCACACCATGTATACATCACTTCAGGGGACATTACATGCATTTGCTGGAGACTTATCCTAACCTTAACCATAACCAACACATTCCTAACCCTTACCCTTAACCTAACCAAGTCTTCACCCTAAAATAATTGATTCCCCTCATGGGGACCTCCATTTTGTCCCTATAAGGGAGGCGAGTCCCCACACATGACTGTGTAAACAGATGTAGGTCCCAACAAGTATAGTAATGCTAGGCCACACACACACCCACACACCAAAATACACAACAAATATTTTACTTAGTTTATCTCCCACAATGACATGCATTTGAAGCTTGTTTCATCATGCTATACACGAAACATAAATAAACAGTTTAGCAAATCTTTAAGGCATGTTTTGAACTTGTATCAGGGACACGCACACAAACTCACACACATGATGATGTCGGATTTTTTTCTGTATGAATGAGACGGCACTGTGTTTGTGTTGCCTTAGCAACCCCGACCTGCGGAGGACGGACATTTCCCTGGATACGCCGCTGAAGAAGACAAGCAGCGGCAGCTCCTCCAGCTCCAGCACCCCGAGCTCCCACGGGGGGTCCAACGAGAGAGGTGCACACAAACACACACACACATGCTTCTATACTCCCTACTTCTTTGACGACATTCATTGAATGAATACAAACTTGTTTGATTGTCTTCTCCTTCCTCAACTTACAAAAATATATCTTCATTTTTTGTAAGGTTTCCACTTCCACTCAAAAATCCTCAGTTTCCCAAAAAGTCTTCACTCATCGATAAATATCCTCAAATTTCTCAAACATTTCCCTACATTTAAAAATGTTTTCTCACTTTCTAAAATTGCATTAATAATTGCTTTATTAAACAAATGAACACTAAGTCTTCACCTTCCTCAAAAACAAATTTATTTCCAAAATGTCCACACTCCAGAAAACAAGTTTTGGTTTCTAAAATGTACTACATTTTTTATATATCTTTTTTTGTTCAGGTAACCAAGCAGTTAACATTGAGGGCTCAAGTCTTTCTTCTTCCCATGAGAACAAAGAGGACGGCAGAGAGACACGACCCAGCCGGCCTGCAGTGAGTACACACACACTCAAACACACTCCAAACACACTCAAACACACACACTCTGAACTAACCACGTTGCTGTCCATTTTCACTCTCTTCCTCTCATTCTTTCCTTCCTCGCTCCTCAGAGCTATAAGAGAGCTGTAGACGAGGTTAGTGACATTTCTCCTCCTTCACCCTTTCTCTGCCTCACCCCTCCTTCCACACCTCTCAGTGAAATCTATCTCTCCTCCCCTTGCACTCACCTGTCCCTTCTTTGGACTCTTGCACAGCTCTGCAATCCTACAGAAGTTTTATTTTATGGCTCTCACATCTTGTTTTTCCATCCCGTTACAAAGCATAAAAGAAAACATCAGTCGCTGTTGCCTAGGGCTGTTTTCAGATGGACTGCATTGCATGAAAGAATAGCAGCTCATATATACATTTTACTCAGACAACTATATCTAAAATACCACAATATCGTTCAACAAAAGAATAACCTTAAATCAATGAATATTTTTAAAGCCACTCTTGTTTATATATATGCAAGTCGCGTACACAGACAGATGTGTTAATCACACAATATGGCATGTTGAATATGACACCTATCAGTGTGAAAGCGTAAACAACTATGTTTCTCTCTCTGATTAAATGATTCGCTTTGTGTTTTCCTCTTGTACGAGAAATGAAGATGTCATTGATGATTTCCTGTAGGAGTCATGTCTGCATCTCACCCCTTCCTGTTCACACATATCTGCTCTCATATTTCATTTCCAGTCACACTTTTTCTCTTTCTCTTTCTCCCATTCTCTCTTTCATCAGGAGGAGTTGGTAAGATAAACCCCCTCTCCATTCCTACACCACACTTCCTGCCACTTTACAACCTTTTTGTTTGCTGCTGAGGCTGAATTAAAAAGCCTTGAACTTTGACATCTAAACCTAAGCTTTTTAGCGCTATCCTTCTGCTCGCTGCCCATCCCACTATAACCTCTCACACTCATGTGGCTAAAATGTAAAATAATCTCACTAACAGCTTGTGCCACAAATAGTCAAACTCCCGTTCACTTTTTTCTCACCTGCTTGTTTCTTCCAAGCTGCCTCGTTCTGAGATGTTAGTAGTACTCCGACTACTTCAACAAATATACTTTTCATTTCTTCTGCTAGTCTATCAAAATTGGAGTAGAAATACAATTAGCTTGAAGTTGCATTTAGCTTAATACGAATGGAAACCTTGTGAGCTGTTTTAACATTTCGAATAGATTTTTTTGTTTCATGTTCTTTTATTTTAATGTTTTAGAGGCAGCTTATTACTTCACTGTATTCTATAAGATCATGTTTATTCATTTTATTTTATTCGGTTAATCTTTCGAATTTAGCTTTTAGTAGTCATAACATGTATTGATATATATATTATAGATATTGCCATGTCGTATAATGAATTAAGCATATTAATCCAAGGCCTTGAAAAAGTGTTTCTAGGTCGACATTCAGTTTTTTTTTTAAACACAGCTAGATTCTTTCAAGTATTCTTTTTTCTTCTTTTTTCTTTTTTGCACATTTAAAGTTTCTGATATTTTTTGAACTACTTATTTTACATTCAGCAATAAAGCTGCGACCATGACAACTGTCAATCATTTATGGGTAGATGCATAAGTTGTCTAAGCTAAGAAAATGTTCAAAACGCATCTTTACAAGAAGTATTAATATATTTGTTTAAATAAAATATCTTAATACTTCTTCTACCATTTCTGCAGTCAGGAGAAATACATCTGGGATATATATATTTTTTCACATTTTGTGTTTTTCCTGCAGGACCTGACGGCTCTGGCCAAAGAGTTGCGGGAGCTCCGTCAGGGCGAGGAGACGAGCCGCCCCCCAGTCAAAGTGACCGACTACTCCTCCTCCAGCGACGACTCCCACAGCAGCGAGGATGAGGAGGGGGAGGGGGGGGCGAATGATGGGACCGTGGCCGTCAGCGACATACCGCGGATCATGTGAGTGATCCTGTTAAATATCCTACAGGAAATGATCCCTCACTGGCCTTGCACACACTAAGATGTAGTGTCCACTTCATATGGTACATCTGTATAATGGAGTCCTATCATAGATCGTTAAAAAGCCCTATAGCACAAGACTAGTTTTACCTGGGGATCTGTAGTCATTTTATAATAATGATTAGGAGTTTCCTTTCCCGGTCGAGAATTATGGAAGTTTTCAGCTCTTTGTTTTGGTTTAATAACCTGGAACCTTTTTTAATTTTATGGTTCACCATCACTGCTCTGGTTGGTCGCATTTAGTAAAAATAATTCATACCATCCTACTTAACATGTCTTAGCACATTTTAAATCGTTTGAAACTAATACGAATTTTAACAATCACGTTCTTATTTTGTAGATCAATACATTTCCTGACTTTCAAGACTTTTTAAGAACTTGTGGGAACACTGATAAAAAAAATGTATTTATGTTTGACTTGTGTCTTTCAGGCCAAATGCGGGTCAAGCTATGAACGAGGCCTTCAGCATGTTGGGAGGTCACAATGATGACTCGTATGGAAACAGCTCACAGGACGGCACCCTGAGGATGAGAGAGGTGAGACCACCTTTGACCTCTCTGACTTCACAATAATAATAACTGGACCTTCCCTTTATCCTCTTGGGCTCTGTGTACACATTGTGTCTTCTTCTGGCAGAGGCACTGGCTTCACAGCGTTTTGATTTAGATGTTCTATTTGTGCTCCTATCTATTTGTTTGACACTCAGTGTCCTCCCAGCTAATCTGCTCAGAGAAATTCGCTTTTACTTCTTTGTTATGGTGCCAGCGCTTTCTGACCTGTGCAGGACTCTGGTTTCTGTTTGTTAAATATACAAAGGGGCTCTTTCTTCTGGATTCAGTGCCCACCCGCCCCCTTCTCTAAAACCAAACACAGCCGCACACAGCAGGTTTCCCCCCCTCCTTCACCTGAGCTGTCAATCAAAGCCTGGCTGCAACCATCTCTCTCTGCAGAAACACGGCAGACGGAGGCGGAACTCCACCGCCAGCAATGGTTTCTCCGGCAACGCCAATCTTCCCGATTTGGTGCAGCAAAGCCACTCTCCCCTTGTCTCCCCTGGCGACGCACCCGGGGCCCAAGTAGGTGTAGCTGCACCCCACTTTCGGCCCAGATAACCCCAACCCCCCCACCTGACCCCCACCCACACCTGAGACCAGCACCCTCCACCTGCTCCTTATCAGGGGGAAATTAGCCGTAGCCACCAATCAAACGTCAAGAAACATAACGCTTGATTTTTGGCTTTTTAATGCACATGCCATACATCTTTGCAAAATAGATTTTTTTAAGTATGATCTTTTTGGTATGTAATGTTTTTGGTTTATATGTTTGCACCAATTTGGCTAACATTTTCAACACATAATACCTTCAAATTATTGCTAATGTTTGATCAAAACCCGAATCAATTCATAAAATCAATTTTAAATGATGTCTTTCAATTAAAAAGCATAACCCAAAATATGTGCAGTTTTACTACTAAAACAATTTCATCAATCAATATGTTTCACCACAGTAATATTGCAGCTTCTTTTTGTATCTTAGAGCAACAAGACTTTTCGGAACCGAGGCTCTTTGCATGATGATTAAAAATGATGTGGCACCTTTAATTTCCTGCCCTGCTCTATTTCAATCGCTGGCTCCAGTGATTGGGAAGAAAATGATTTATTTCCTCCCCTGCTCGTGTTTGCTCTGCTAGTTTTTATCCCACTTTCTTCCTCCCTCTCTCAGTTTTCCAGATTCAGAAAACGTCCTCCACCCTGAGTACATCATGCATGTATCTTACACTAAAACTTGAATAAAGTGGTGCAGGAATGTGGTATTTCTGCATGCAAACGCTGAAGTAACAATAAGCTCCGTGGCAGAGAAACGTTTATGTTATTACACGTTTTGTTCAGCAGGATAATCTCCACATAACACCTTACCATTTTTTAGGTTAATAGTTAACGCTATGCTATAAATGAACTACAGCATGGTCTCATGACTTCCCGTCACCACCGCTAAGCTAAAGGCGGCTAATGTTCGGCGTGATGACGTTTAGTCGTCTCATTTAGACACTTGTTAGCAACCGCTCTATTTATAATTTCCCAGTGGGGTATTTACTGATGTATTTTACGTCGTAGAACAAACAGTTAACATCTCTTTAGCTTGTATTAATCACAACCTTTTACCAGGAACATAACATGCTAAGTCACTTTCAGGTTTAGGACTCATTCCTGCACCACTCTATTACGAAGGATGAGGCCAAAAAGGGTTTTCATTATCGTGACAAATGAGAGAAAGAAAAGAGAAAGTGAAATCTTTTGCTGAACAAACTCTTTCATTTCAACAGCTACCTGCTTCATTAGCTTTCCCCAAAACCAACAAACCATCTGACAAACATGTTTAATTGATTCTTTATTTATGTAATGTGCAGTACGGGATGGGGAGCAGCGGAGGATCCAAGTCTTCCTTCACTCCGTTCGTAGATCCGAGGGTTTACGGGACCTCACCGACTGACGACGACGATGATAACACTTCTGCCTCATGTATGTATTAATCACAGTGGTAGTTGGTGAAAATCAAGATGATAAAAAAGGTCTTTTACCGGGATATTTACCAGAAGAAAACCTACAGTCTGCTTCACAGAAATTATATTTATTGCTTTAATCTCTCAAAATGATAATGTGCTGTGTTGTTGTGTTGCAGCGCTTTTTTCTGACGAGCTTATGAAGCAGGAGCAGGAGCAGGCGCGGCTCAACGAGGCCCGAAAGATCTCCGTAGTCAATGTTAACCCGACCAACATCCGGCCGCACAGCGACACGCCCGAGATCCGCAAATACAAGAAACGCTTCAACTCTGAGATCCTCTGTGCAGCTCTTTGGGGTGAGACAGAGGAATCCTATTTATTTATGTATTCATTTGTATGTTTGTGTGTTTGTACATTCAATGCATTTAATACAGACATCAACAATGAGACTTTTTCTGTGCAGGAGTGAATCTGCTGGTGGGGACGGAGAACGGCCTGATGTTGCTGGATCGAAGCGGTCAAGGGAAAGTTTATAATCTGATTAATCGACGGCGCTTTCAACAGATGGACGTCCTGGAGGGACTCAACGTCCTTGTCACCATCTCAGGTGGGAAATTAATATCATATACGATGCTTCTGGGTTATTATTATTATTATCAAAAACATTGAATTTCATCTAGAGATTCATGGGGAGTAAAAAAATTGAATCGAGAAATTATCCAAAGCTGCTTTCGTAGTGAAGTAAAAAGTACGATATTAACCTGTGACATGTAGAGTAGAAATACTGAAGTGCAGTACTTTTAACTGAAATGTACAAACCTGAATATTAATCCTCTGAACTGATTTCCTTTCCATACCAGGGAAGAAGAACAAACTGCGAGTTTACTACCTGTCCTGGCTAAGGAACAGGATATTACACAATGACCCTGAAGTGGAAAAGAAACAAGGCTGGATCACTGTCGGGGAGCTGGAGGGCTGCGTGCACTACAAAGTTGGTAAGAAAACGCACCTTTAGGTGTATTGTGAGGCCAGTTGTGTATGGATGGGATAATTGCAACTCAAGCATTTTTTTTTTATTGTTTATATATATATGTTTCTGCATATCTGACTGTTTTAATGCTTTCTTTCTGCAGTGAAATATGAGAGGATTAAGTTTTTGGTGATTGCTCTGAAGAACGCAGTGGAGATCTACGCCTGGGCGCCTAAACCTTACCACAAGTTTATGGCCTTCAAGGTTAGATGTGTTAAACAGTTGGATAAAATTGGTAAAATACCTCAAACAAGACTAAAGTTGACCGTGTATGTTTGAATACAATGTCAATGTTGGGCAGCTGGTGGTTTACTTTTTAAACCTCTTCAAATGAACTTATATTTGTTTTCCCTATGTTTATTGTGTTTAATAAATGTTTTCCTCTGCAGTCGTTCACTGAGCTTCAGCACCGCCCTCAGCTGGTGGACCTGACGGTGGAGGAGGGTCAGAGGTTAAAGGTCATCTATGGCTCCAGTGTCGGCTTCCACGTCATCGATGTGGACTCTGGAAGCCCCTACGACATCTACATCCCCTCACATGTTAGTGTCTGTGTGTGTGTGTGTATCTACATATCTAGACATTAATTGTATTTAATTGCATTTGATTGAATGTTTAAATGAGTGGTTCCTTTCAGGTGAAGTGAACGGATAAAAGAGTGAATGAAAGGCTGGCTGCCTTCATGATTGAATGAATGAGTCAATAGATGAATTAATGGATAGAACAAGGATTGATTGGATACAGGGATTGCTGCCATAATGAGTGAATGAATGAATTAGTGGGTGAATAAATAATTAGTGATGATGGATAAAAGAGTGAATGGACAACTTACTCAATGAGTAAGTGAATTAATCAATAAGTGAATAAACAACATAATAATGGTCAGGAGAGAGATTGAATGAATGGACAGCTGACTTGGTGGGTGACTGAATAAATAAAGTAGTGAATGGATAAAAGAGGGATTGAATGAATGTATACCTGCTTTAATGACTCAATGAATGAGTGATGTTGTGGGATAGTTGGTGTCCTCCTCTAACCTCGGTCTGGTTGCAGTAAGATACGGATGGGGGGAGGTGGGGTAAGGGAGAAGTAGACGGTAACCACGGCGACCGCCTTACATGAATCACGCTCATGTCTGTTTCCATGGCGATTGCGTGGCTGCATATGGAGCGGGAGCCTATATTGTTGCAGCAGTTTCTCCTCACTCAGGGAGGGGACAGTGGGGGGGTTAGTGATCACAGCGGATCCTAATCCCCTGCCCCCCCCCCCCCAAACTCCTCATCCCCCCCTCCTCGCAGATTCAGGGTCAGGTGACCCCACACGCCATCGTGGTGCTGCCCAAGACGGACGGCATGGAGATGCTGCTGTGCTACGAGGACGAGGGCGTCTACGTCAACACCTATGGACGCATCACCAAAGACGTGGTGCTGCAGTGGGGCGAGATGCCCACATCCGTCGGTACGTCAACCAATCAGCTCGTTTCTCCCTCAACCCCACTGACCTCTGACCTCTATGATCGGATCATCCTTTCACCCTCACTTCTACTATCTCCTCTTCCTCCTCCGTTCAAAGCAACACTCCTCTCTCTCCTCCTGCCTTCTGCTTTCCGCTAAAACAAGAAGATTGTAGTGTCACCTGTTTCATATCAAAGGGATACAACAGGCTTTTGGGAGGTTTAATAACTTTATTTGTTTACATGATGAGAACAAACAGTAGGAGCTAAAATCATCCATGTGAAACTGATGGTTCTGTTGCTTCATAATAAAATGCTCACAAAATATCAGTAGCTGATACATGAAGCACATACAAATATCAGTAGCTGATACATGAAGCACATACAAATATCAGTAGCTGATACATGAAGCACATACAAATATCAGTAGCTGATACATGAAGCACATACAAATATCAGTACTTTAGTATTTTAAAATTCAGACATTAAAATATGTGGGTTCTTTGTTGTTGTTGCACTAACATAAGGCTGCATATAATCCAGATATTTAAGCAATTAAATGGAGAGGTCAAGCTGATCCTCTCCCAACAAAACAAAGTTAAGCTCACGTAAATTGTAAAAATACAACTAAATATATTAAACCAGTAGCATACAAAATTGGCAAAAAAGCTTAACCATAGGTAGATAGAAATACACAAAAAAAGGTTGAAATAAGTGAAGAAGAATAAATAAATGTCATTAGTATGACATTTATAAATTCATGCAATATCAAATAGAAACAAAATAATTATGTGTCACATCAGGATAATAAAACAAATCAAACCAGAGGTCTGGTGTCAATGTTGTTATTGCTTTACAGGTGAGTTTACCAAAAAGTAACAACCCAAGAACTGATTGTATCTCTTTAATGTCTAGTGTTGGAAATCTATTTACTGCATGAGCACACACACTTTTCCTTTAAACACTACTTTTTTAAATACGTGTTTTTCTAATGTGGGGGGAAATGATTGTGTGTTGTTGGTCTGTTCTCTTGTTCTGTATTAAATATTTCCAAAAAATCTTACATTCATCCCTGATTGCATGAGCTCCAAAAACAAGATATTTCTGCAATTCAGCAGAACCAATACATCTATTATGTGTACACACTCAGTCACACTCAGTCAAAACACATGGAGAGGAAACTCAAGCATATCAGGGATGGACCTTGGATTTTATTATCTGAGTCAAATCTTCAGTGTTTTCCCATTCAGCCTTTCTCAGTGTACAATATCCTGAATGATGATGATATTTGACTGTTGGCTCTGTATGTGGACATCATCTCTTGTTAACATGTTTGTGTGTATTTAATGTCAAACCAGAGTTTCTCACAGCCAAGTCCGGCCTCAGCCCCCTCCTCCCTTCAAGGACAATCATAAATACTGCATCGTCGTAACGTTTTCAATCGACAACGGCAAAAAACTTTATTGCAAGAGGGGAAAAAAACCTTCCACTGGATGTTATCTCTGTGACAGAGGAAGGTGCACATCATTGCCAGCTGGACCTTCTCTGCTGATGCTTTTCCATCACTTTGTAGCGCACACTTAAGTCGTTCGACCAGATTATTAGCATTTCACCTCCACCGAGTTTCTAATCTCTTTGGCTCGAAACCCTCCCACTGTAATGTTTTATATTAGAGCAGTTGTAAAAAAAGCTGAATTTGTCACTAATGCTGCAAATCTCAGATATCCTACATCAGTCAATGGTGCTCCAATAACTCATATATATCAACATCAGAGCTTGCTATCGTTTTAAATCGGTCAGAAACTGCTGCAATAATCTCCTCCCAGAGGTGAGGCGGAGGATGTGTGACTGGCTTGGATGTGAGACTGGTGCTGAGTCTTCTCCTGTCCAATCCCCCTCTGTGTGTTTGTGTTTGTGTGCGCGTGTGTGTGTGTGTGTGTATGCGTGTGTGTGTCCTTGCAGCCTACATCCACTCCAACCAGATCATGGGCTGGGGAGAGAAGGCCATTGAGATCCGCTCCGTGGAGACGGGACACCTCGATGGAGTTTTCATGCACAAGCGAGCTCAGCGACTGAAGTTCCTATCGGAGAGGAACGACAAGGTGAGTCCTAAAAACACCTGCACGAACCGAAAAACATTCACAACTACCAGAGAAAACAGGCTCAACCTTATATATATACGGTATATTGGATCGTATCATACTGAGATTCTGTGTCTGGGCTAAAAAAGTAGAACCATTTAACGGATGGTACTTAAAATGAAGTGCTTTTTGAGCCGTCCTGTGGTTAAGACGGGTAATGTTTTTCTGCTTTTCTTACAAGTAGGACTGAAACTGCAAGATTATTTCCGTTTTCAATTAATCTGTCAATAACTTTTTCTTGATTCATCAGTTACTGGTTTCTAAGAATTTCAGAAAATAATTAGAAATTGGTGATGTCGTTTTGTCAGTCCAAAACCCAAAGGTGTATTTGTTTAATATGATATAGAAAGAGAACAAAACAAGAAATCTAAAATGGTCCTTATGTTATTATAAAGTTGCTAATTTGCTAAAATGTTCTGATTCATTTTTCAAGACTTTTACAAAAGGAACTTTGGAAATCTCTTTGTATAACTCCATAAATCAGAGGAACACTGTCAACAGCCATAAAGAAATGTTTTTTAGTTTCGTTGTTTATTTTTCCAATCAATATTTAAGTAAATAAGCTGCATCATATCTACTGTATTATTACCTCTCCTCCCTGCAGGTTTTCTTCGCCTCGGTGCGCTCTGGAGGAAGCAGCCAAGTCTTCTTCATGACCCTCAACAGAAGCTCCATGATGAACTGGTAACCTTCAACAACACGAGCCTCCTCTTCTTCACTCTGAACATCGGCCGACATCAGGAGGACAGTGTGTGTGTTTGTGTGTGTATGTGTGTGTGTACAATGTGTGTCTGGAGGAAATCAACGAGCTGCTGAAGGGACGAAATTGCAACTGGAGTAAACTCGCAGTAAAAACAGCATCCAACCTCTAGGTGGCGCTGCAGGTTACTCCACACACTGACAGCGGCCTTCGCTGTGGACGTTTCCTCTCGAGGGTTTTTATTCCAGACTTTAAAGGACGATGACATCACGCCGAGTAGCCTTTGACTTCCTGGAGAAAATCTCTGTGTAGCACATTAATGATTCCTGACAGGGTGTTCACACTGCGAGCATGATTTCCTGCTTGTTGGTGAAGATGCCGGTGGGCTGAATTCAATCATACAGCTTTTACAGGGCTGGGTCATAGTAAGAAACAAATCCTACTTTCTAAGATAGCATCAACAGAAGAATTTTTGTTTTCAAAATAGCAGATGCAGCTGGTTTGAAAGTCACCAAAATCACTTTGCAGTACATCCGCACTAGTCTGGCTAAGGTTGTCCAAAATCCATAAGAAATCTATAAACTCTCACCAAATGTTGAGCTGTGGACAAGCAAGAATGAGTTGTTGGAAGACAACCTCAATCTGCCATTAGGGCTGCACCAAATATTAAAAAAATGCAATAAACTTGTTGAATATATCACAAAAGATATTAATTACGATTGATAAACCGATATTAAAAAGAACTGTCTCTTCTACATCTAAAATATTAACGGACAAATAAAAACATGTTTTGTCTCCTCTGAATATTGAGTGCTATCATTTATCTGACATGCTTCAAACGGATAGGAATCAGGTTTTTGGCAGATATAGAAGACTTCATTAGAATCACCTAACCTTTAAAAGACATTTGCCTTTCCCTAATTTGTGTTATATGACAAATAATCTTTACAACAACCTAAAAATGCTGATGTAAACACTCGTTATTTTCTAGCTTTTTCCGTCTAAGTGTGGAAGTACGCTGAATCAGCCTTTTTATCATCATAAGACCAAATATTGAATTCAGATTTTATAGTATATGATGAAAAGTGATGACTGATCTTCATGGATGTTTTCTAGACTCACATCTTGTAGCAAAAACTCAAAGGGTGTTCTCTTAGCGCTGTCAGATGTTTTATGATAAAGCACATCACAATCCATAAAACCGGGAGAAGTGGAGCTATGTTTTTCCCCTGATCATTGCTCTCTGTCTGTAGGAAATGAAAGGACTTTATGATGGTGTTGCTCACAGTGTGAACACTCACTTTGAGTGCTGCTGCTGCTGAAACACCTTCTGTCTCTTCCCCTTTAGAAGAAAAAGAATTACAAAAAAGCAGTGGAAAATGGGGGATTTTATACTTGTTGTTGAGGATGCACAGCTTCTTTGTCCTGGTGTATATCTGGCAGGGGAAGGAAGGTTGTAGATATTGTATTATTGCTGCAACAGCAACACAATAACTTCACATCATTTCTCACAAAAGGGACTTGGCGTAGGGTAGTTGCCAACTTCTGGAAGTTTTTTGTTTCTTCTTCCACCTTTTTTTTTCTGTCCCTGCTGTTCTGTGTACACTGTGTAAATACTCACGTTGATGTTAAGGACAGTTTTTGCAAAAGCAGGTGAGAATACACAAGAAAGAAAACAAGAAAGTTTTGCTTTTATTTCATACCTCTGTCAAATATGTCCATCAAGAGTGGACTTACACAAAAGATTTGTTTGGGTTGACACCTCAAGTTGACTCTTTTTCTGCGTAGTTCGTCACTGTTTATTAAGTTTTGCATTTTGCATGGTGACAAACATGTTTTACCTGTCGTCACTTATTATAAATTGTAAGTTTAAGGCAATACACAGAAGCTGGACGCCGAGAGACAAACTTTCTACACTGAGCTGTACATTCAACGTTTTGAAACTTAGCTTTGCCTCTGTGCTTTTATCTCATGAGAAACAGTCAGATAAATCAAGATTGCAGACTGGATTATTATACATTTACCATCAAATTTATACTTTTTGTTGATGCTCACACTTAGAGCAGCTTATAAAGAGCCAGCAGGGCGGGCTCAGCATCACTTTTGAGGACATTTTCTACTTTTTACCCTTTGATGATTGTCTCTGTAAACGCTGATGGTTGTGGGATCGTGATCAGGCTGCGAGAGAGGAAAGATGTTCACCTTTTACTTGATATTTCTTTTGATTGTTCATTTATCTTAAAGGATGTTACAGGTTTTCCATGTGCAGGATGTTAGCATTAATCAGCCTGTGAATAAAGGTCAGGGTCCGTGTGAGAGACCATAGATAAAAAGATATATATACTGTAAGAATTTTCGTTTATGATGATATCTTACTGATCATTTTAGAGGAAGACAAAAAATAATAATGTTCACTAATGAAAGCTTAGTTGTCTTTCTACAGAATAGAAAACATAGCTATAAGAATTTCTAAAAAGAAAAAAATACAATGTTTTTATTGTGGTATTATTTGTATTTGTATTTCAATTTTTGTACGTATCAGGACTGTGAACGTATGTACGGCTGTCAGCCTGTGAGTGTGTGTGTGTGTGTGTGTGTGTGTATGTATGTGTAGATGAGCATGTGAGTGTACGTTTTCACCTTGTCTGAATCACTGGTATCAGTCAAAAAGACGACCTCAATCTGGTAACACACATCTGTGATGTTGAAAAATCTACAATAAATGTCCTCTCCTTGTACAGCAACAACACCTGCTCCACTCTTTTTCTTTTTCAATTCATTTATATGACACATTTGTTGAGAAAGACATGTGCTACTAGCATGAAGTTGAAAAAAGAACCCAGGCAAAATTGTGTTTGCAGATCTTTTCTTTGAATTTCATAACCAAATCCTCCAAAAAACATTAACGTTATATTTTACCCTATGTGATGATTCACCTCTTAAAGGACTTTGTATACTTTCAATAACATACAATCTACATTTAACAAAGTGTTAAGGGTGCACTATTAATTACTTAGGACTGATGCATAGGCCGAAAAAAAGCCTAAATATGCTTTGGTTCCTTTTTTAAATCTGCTCAAAGATTTGTGCTTGACCTCAGTGCCGAACCGAGTTCATCAACCAAAATACTTAATTAAATATTAATAAAGTAGCTTGAGTTAAAGCTGTACTTGCAGTTCTGTGGGGCTACACTTACGCTCACAGTGCTTTCATAATACACCTGTTGTGATTTTGCAATTCCAATATGATACACTATCAACATTATGATTGAAAAATGCTTTATATTAGTCATTATGGTCTGATCTGTTCCAAACACAGATTATTAAATATTTAGAATGACATGTGTAGGCTGAGACATCGATGCAGCACCACAATACATATTTTTGGCTGTAACAAATAGTGTTATTATTGCAAAAACCCATACGATTTGTATTACGATTTGGTGAATTGTGCATCCCTACAAAGAAAGGCCATGACTGAAAAGGTTCTGTCATTAGTTTTGCAAGACACGCCTTTTGCACCCTTGAAAAAGAAAAAACAGTAGATGATGTCCCGTACTGTATGTAGGTTGCCAGGTTGGATTTCCTTCGACCTGGCATCCCTTTCTGCCAGGCTGCCACCGGAAAGCATACACCCCTCTCCCTCGCCTTCTATGGTACGGGTGCTGCAGTAAAGTTGGCTGCGCTTGCGCACTTTCGGTCCTCTTTTTCTTGGAAGGTAAGTGTGGCATGGCGCGTGTTTCTGCCTTTGGGGGGATACACGGGGGGCATAACGGTTTTTTAATTGAAGGAATAACGGGTTCGGAGACGCTGAAGTACCCATGTAATTGTTTGGGAAGCTGGCAATGTAGTTATTTGATGTCCCGGTAGATTGTCGGTCGCAGTCCGTGGTGTGGGTGTCCGTGCTCCAGCTAACGTTAACAGATTGAATCAAAGGGACATGAGGCCTTCGGCTGCGCTCTTCGTAGAAGTCGCTTGTCATTCTCCAGTCCAAGCTAATGTCTACCTTTTTCCTAGTAGGGAACATCAGAATCAGATGGCTATTTATCACCTTATGTTTCAATAAAATGTCGGGAACTAAAACACAACTGTCCACATATCCGCTGCTTCCGACGGGGCGTCAATCTTTGCTTTTATTTGGACGCAGCTGAATGGATAGCTAGCATGTTAGCATCCCATTAGCTGACAGCCGGAAAACGGTATTTGCTATTTGTGAAGCAGAAGCGCAAGTCAGTCAAAAATACACCTCGACAGCTACAAATTAGCCTAACCAGGCTTTGTTAGTTTTGTAGATAGTGTTAAACCGAAATATACAACAATATTTGCAAATGGTGGCGTGTGACGTTATTGTTAGTTGGCTTTTAAACGTTATCAGACGCTGTTGCACTTGTTAACTCCAAGCCGTCTAACCTGCTTTACGCCAGCTCTTCTGTTAATGTCAGATTACTCAAATAACTCTCCCAATTCCCCTTTGGGAGACAGTGTTATTATTTTAAAACCACTGTGACTCATTGATCTGATAAGCTGATGTTGATGTGTTGTGAAGTTCTGTATTGTCTGCTTACAAAAGTGCTAAAGTGAGTATTTAAAGTGGCGAAGCCGCCTGGCCTCGTGTTGATACGGGCTGTCATCCAAGTGTTTATGTAGCTGTATTTTTAGTTGGACTTTTTTTGTTTAGAGTGGATTTAATTGAATCTTCGTAAAACATTGAGTGCTACTTTTGCCAAGATCTCGCGATATCTATTTACATGGCAGTGCTTGACCCGCCCAGTGGGACCCTAGTAAAGTCAGAAACAGGGCAATTCATTTGTATTTATCCCAAAATAATTTACCCGAATTCAAACGAGGAACATCTTTTCGTTTGAGTATTTAGTGCAAAAACAAACCTATCAGAATGCCTAAAATAAATGTATGACACAATTATTGCCCTTTACAGAAGGCGTTTCTGGATTTGTGCTTTTACTCACATTTTTAATATATTATAACAAGTGAACCTTTCATTATCATTGTCAGCTATCATGTAAACAATTCAACTCTTTACACATCAGATTTAGTATATGCTTCCAGGATAAATCCTGTCATTGCTATATTTCTGAGTTTGAATATTTTCTGATAGGCAGTGTGGTGATTTTTCTGTACATATCTCTTACAGCACCGCTGACCCATCACCATGTCAGATCCCGATCTTGACTTCACGACTGGCGAGTCTGGCGCCTCCGCCACCTTCCCTATGCAGTGCTCTGCTCTGCGTAAGAATGGGTATGTGGTGCTGAAGGGACGCCCCTGCAAAATTGTCGAGATGTCCACCTCCAAGACCGGCAAGCACGGACATGCCAAGGTAAACTGATCCTTAAAGTATGGTAATGTCGCCCCTCAAAAATGATGGCAGTAGTTTGGTATAAAAAAACTCAAGCAGTTTGAAAGAAGAGTTTGGCAGAGACCCGAGACTCGGCTTGGGCCTTCGGGCCTCTCACATTTCAGACCAGTCTGATCGAGCTGTGAGAAGTGTGGCTTTAGTAATGCAGTCTCCTTATCTTTTTCTTTTTATAAACACCGAGCCCCTGCATATACTTTGCCCTCCTGTGGGACTTGGGAGTTCACACTAAATGTAACATTTAAATAAGTGCTGTACATATTCAAAGTTGCCATTGCTTATTGGGGATTAAAACTTCACACTGTGTTTATTGGTGCTTTTTGTTTTGAAATCAACAATGGAAAATGCTTCTGACCTTCTTTGGGTCTGGTCCTTGTCGTTTTATATTTTTGCGCTATACTAAAGACATTCAATTTTGGAGTAATTTTTCCGCATATGGTGCATTTTTATTTCTTTGTGCTTTCCTAAGATTCATGTTTTGTCTTTTAAAGCTAACACTGACAGGTCTCTGAAATATGTGTCCTCACGTTGTAATAAACCATTTCTTCCATAGGTTAACATGGTTGGTATCGACATCTTCACCAACAAGAAGCATGAAGATATGTGCCCATCCACCCACAACATGGATGTTCCCTCCATCAAGAGGATAGACTACCAGGTACTCAAGCGGTACATTTTTGCCGTCGAATATGAATATAGGTATATATTTTTTTCTAGTTGATACTATGTATGTTTAATTAATTTTAAATATTGTTGGTAGAGCATTTCCCCTAACTCTAATATTGGCATTGGAAATTCCATCTTCCAATATGAACAAAAGGATTATGTAAATGCCACTGATGTTCCAAAAAAAAGACTATTATTCATGTAAGCATAATCAAGAAGAATACTTTTGTTGTAAAACCTGGCAATAATCACTCTTGCGCTACCATCTGAATTTATAGGACTAGACTTGTTTGCAACACCGGACAGAGTTTGTGTAATTTCCGGTTTGGTCGTCTCCTTTCCAGCTGATTAACATCAACGAGGGCTTCATGACCTTGATGAGCGACAGCGGTGATATCAGGGAGGACCTGCGTGTCCCTGAGAGCGAAATTGGCAAGGAAATTGAGACTAAGTTTGAAGCTGGTGATGAATTCATGGTAAGTCTCAAAGCTCTTGCAATAACTTACTGTGGTGAAAGGTCCCTTGTATACAGCCACCATGTTTTATCAGGTCCCACATGAGATTATTGTTTAAAGGCAGAAAGCGACCACAGCAAGCTGCTGCAACAAAATCAGTTTGGTTGTTTTCTATTGAAAAAGTTTTAGTAAAGCAGCCTTTTGAGTTCAACTTGTCATACCCTTTTTATTTATTCCTGTAGCTATTTTTAAAAGTGCTGCAATGGACATGGGGACTGAGCAGGATTTGTATACCAAGAGAAAAGAGCCAGAATTATGATGCATTCAAACTATTAGGTAAAAATAGATATTGGGCAGAGTTAAATGATAATGTCATGTGTTTAAATGTAATGTTGTAAGATATAGTTTTTGGCTAGAAACTGGCTACCTTTTCAATATAACTATATATGGTGTGAACTAAGCCTACTGGGAACAAAGAACATGGGCTTTTATTTTTTATTAATGCAAATGGTCATACAAATTTTCTGAAGAAATGTTTTTATCCTTTCAGGAAAGGACAAATGCCACTGTCGTGGCTTCTTAATTAATAAATGCAGCTCTGTAATGAGCTGTGAGACCTCTCTGCACGAAGATGTTAAATTACTCTTGAGGGTCACAAGATACTCTTTGGTTCTGATGCAAGTCCTGGGTGGTATGCATTTTGAATTTTATCGTCGTGAAGATGCCTGACACCTGAAACTGATGACGATATGGCAAATTCTCGGCATTGCTTGTCATAAATAGAATCTCATGAAGAAGCAGAAATCTGTCTGCCATGTGTTCTTATTCTTCTTATTTTGACATTAATGCAGACGGGATTGTTGTCACTCCAGTGGAAAGTGTGAAGATCGAGCTGCGTCTGTAAAGTTTCAGATGATTGACTTAAACATGTTGTGTGCTCTCTGCAGGTCACTGTCATTTCTGCCATGGGTGAGGAATGTGCTGTCGCTACCAAGGTCCTGACCAGCAAATAGACTACAGACTTTGCTGCCCAGGCAACAAGCACCACCTACAACCAGTCTCTTGCATTCTCATTGGTTCTGTCACCAAAGCGTCGGCCTTCACAGACAACCTCAATCATTCTGTTGTGATTTCTCTCCTCAATGCTCATATATTTTATTTGATCTCCCCTTCTCCTTTCTCCTTTCCATTGCTGTTGGGAAGTTCCACTGCAGCTCGCTGCGTGGTCAGCCTGATCACTGAGGTTTTGTTTGGTAACTTTATATAAAACGACTTCAAAAATGATGATCAGTTGCTCATTCCTGCTTATTTTTGCTTTCAAGGTGTTTGTTTGGCCACTCACATTCCTGAATGTTTAAATAACAACGGGATTCAGCTTGTTTATGATGATTTTTTTATATGATTGAAAATAGCCTTTTAGAAGGGAGGGGAGGGGATAGTTTTGAGTTGTTAAAGCAGTGGGAGGGAGGGTAGCTAGCCCCTTGTAGTTGCTAAATTCTGGTTTAGGCCATCCCTTTAGCAGCCATCCTGCTTTCCAGCATGACCTCAGCTCTGGTTCCTGTGTGGATTGGGCCCAACCGAAGTCCTTTTCTCTCCTAAACGCTGGGATTGGTGATGGCAAGCACTTATGAGCACTAGAGGTCCACCTCAGCATGTCAAAGCTCTTAAAACCAAGAAAAGAGAAGTGTTTTTTTTCTCCCCAAGAACAGGAACAAACTTCAGTGATTTACCGTCGTGATGCCAGTCTCTTGTCTGTGTAAAAGTTGGAGGGGCGCTCACACCTCTCGTACACCGGGGCCCCGGCCACCCCCCAATACAAAAGGAGTGTTATATTTAGTTTTGAGAGGCATGAGTGTGTAGCGTTGTGGGCCTCCGTCGTGTGTGAAGCGGTTTGCAGTGAGGCGTGTTTCTTTTTGATGGACTCGATCGGGTTGGGCAGGGTGGTAGAGCTGCAAACTTTTTGTTCACTCGAGGCCTTTGTCACCTGACTGGAGATGGCAAAAATAAAGCGATGAAACAAATGGACAAAAACTGCAAACTATTGTCTGGTTTTCTGTCTCATATCCCTTTCATGTAATTGTAAGTATTTAAATTGTAAAACTGTGAATAAATATAGAAAGTGGTGGACTAAGTGCTCAAATGCTTGCAAAGATGGTTAAATCCATAAAAGTTGGACATCTTTTTAAAGGGGACCTATCATGCAAAATGCACTTTTGTACGTCTTTTATACATGAATATGTGTCC
>NC_136911.1:17359730-17547857 GCF_949606895.1 Notothenia rossii | reverse complement strand
TTGTTCATTCCATGCAAATACAGCTGAAAGAAAAGGGCTGGTCTGAGAGTTCCGAGGCATTGTGGTTAAAAACAGGTAGTGAATGATTTAACAGGCTCAGCTGGTTCATTATCAGGGTGTGTTTTGAATGTCGTTAACCGTTGACCTGCATTTATCGCACAGAGACAGTTGCTGTACATCAGGCATAACCTCAAATCTACAGTAACTTATTTGAAGACAAAATTATGTGACATTTAAATGCAACTGTCAATGTTGGAGGTTAATTAAACATGACATGACGAAACAATGACAGTTAGTTAAAAGGTTATGTGAGGCTCTTAGGCACGTCATGACTTGCTAATCGAGTCGTTTCCCTTTCCCCAACTGTGCGTGTGAATTGTGAAAATGTGTATTTCTGCAGCGAAACTGGGGTGACCAGAGCCGTATAATAGGATCTATTTCTAGAATTCTATCTATACGGCGCTGGGGTTACTAAGGGCGTTCCTCGCTACGCTATCTACGTAACCCTTACGTCACGTCCGGTTCCTTCTTTTCATCCTGTCTCTCAACATGGCGCCGGTAAGTCTTGGCTGTTGGTGCCGAACTTGCTTTTTAATTACGTATTCTTAGCATTTTCCCACTTATTCTGGTCATAATATATTGAAACACAGTACAGCTTTAAGACTACACCCATTTTTTAAACAGTCAGTTGTTATATAATGAAGGAATCCAATGAACTAGCTGAGCTAGCATTAGCTCGTAGTAATCTTGACGTTTTCTGACACGTGTTCCTTTCATTAGTCAATGACAGGAAGCCTTTCTCCATAGAATACATTTTTTAAAATGTTTTATTTAATATCCGTGGTTTTAGAACACTTTACTGGCGTTTGTTCAGTATATATGTAGTATAGGGTTCATTAGTCAGTTCGGCATAACTTTCATATTTGCAATGTTTCTCATATATACAAAAAGTAGAAATTAAATGTATCAAGAGTTTTATAATCCCATATTTCCATAATAAATTACATTTTTTGTATAATGGGCTGATTGCTTGAAAGTGTTAATGTTTTTAGAAGTTGTGTAATTTTTTAGATATGGATTTATCCAGGCAAAAAAAATCCATCGACAGATTCCAAAGGGACTTCTGCCTGATGTACCTGTCAATTCTGCTTGTTAAAAATAACCAAGAAAGAAATGGGTTTTAATGAATTTGTCTGCAAATACCTTTGTATATGGCTTACTGAGTTATATATTTGAATTTTGTATATATTAATTAACAGTGTCTGTTACGAGTAGATATTTAAATAAAATATTTTTATTTGAGATTAAAAAGTTTGCTAGCTAGACTATAAATGAACTTTTAATTACAAAATACTGAAATGAGAGAGATTATAGAAGGACTACAAATATATATCAGTCCGATATGTGCTGCTGCTAACACATTAAGTTTCTTAATGTTGCTGCTTTTTTTATTTACTTCTCACAGCTCAAACAGAAGAGACCTACTGCTGGCAGGAAGACCAAAAAGGGAGCTTCATGGAAGTTCACCTTGGACCTGACCCACCCTGTGGAGGATGGGATCCTGGACTCTGCAAACTTTGTAAGTCCAACCGCACTTTCTACACTCTTTAACAGAATATTCCTCTTGCATATTGATACAATGAGATCATAAAAGTGTTAGTAGAGTGTTGTTTGCACGCAGTTAACAATGTGTCTGGACTAGGGCTGCCTTCCCTAGCGCCGCATATACTAGGGTTCTCTTCCCTAGTGCGTCAATGTGTTCTATCCAACAGGAAATCTTCCTTAAAGAGAGGATAAAGGTCAATGGAAAGACGGGGAACCTGGGCAACACAGTGCAGGTCGGCCGCATGAAGAACAAGATCAACGTCACGTCCGAGAAGCAGTTCTCCAAAAGGTGAGATGAGGTTTAATTAGGCTTGTTTTACTGAACAGAATAAGTTACCTTCATTTAAAAAGTAAAATAAGCCGTAATTGGTTTTAAAATATCTTGAATAAATATGATAAAAGCCTTAAAAATCTGTTGCATTAATAAATCACAAGATGTTTGATAGTTTTTTTTATTATGACTCGTACCAAATGCATCTCTCACAGGTGAATATTTTTTTCTATATCTTCTAACTTTTTCACTGGACCAAAAAGGTCCCATTTTAAGTCAGTTAACATTTGGCAAAAAAAAATTCATTGGTTTAACATTTTATTCCGACTGCCTTTTTAAAAATGAAATCTAACTTTCCTAAAGCTGTAGTAACCCTGTTGCATGTGTACACAGTTTTACCATTAATGAGACTTTTAATTTAATTCATAATAAAACAATTCCATTACTAATTGACCCATCCTCTCCCCCACCAGGTATCTTAAGTACCTGACAAAGAAGTACCTGAAGAAGAACAACCTCCGTGATTGGCTGAGAGTCGTGGCCTCCGATAAAGAGACATACGAACTGCGCTACTTCCAGATCAGTCAGGACGACGAGGAGGAGTCAGAGGCAGACGAGTAAATGATTCTGTCAGGAGAATAAACGAGGAAAGATAACTGTTATTGTCCTGTTTTTATTTTTCAAATATTGTCTTCGCTACAAACCATAAATGCATTACAGGTCTCTTTTTATTTTTGCATGTACATTTTTGCTTAACTCTGAGCAGTTTTATCCACTCTTTTACATATTAATAAGGGTAGACTTGGATAAATGTCTCCTGTGAAACTGATGCACCACCATGTACTTGAAAATGGTCATGTAGCAGTTCTCTCAATACACACTAGGTGATGCTACAGATACTTTTGCATACACCTTCATACCCAGAAATAAGAGACTGCTGCAGGCACAGTTGGTGTATTAAAGTCACGTTAAGACAAGATAAACACTAGAATCAAAGCATTTTATTTACTAAAAGCTGACTGTTCTTTGTTTGACAATCTCCATGTCTAAAATCCATTATACAAATAAGAGCATCTGAATCTCACATTTGAGGTTGCTACTCCAAAACAAAAAAGGAGCGGATTAAACTAAATATTTCAACATATTTTTTCTGGGTTTGACAAGTTTGTAGTTGTTCCAATTTAATTTTACGATACAATGATGGATATGTATCTTGTAATATCACTGAAATCCTAAGTATGTTTTATAATTACAAAAGGCTAACGTTAGTCTTCCTCTGAATCTTCCTCTATCTCCACATGTCCCTTTATGAATTGCGTCAGGCTGCAAAGAAAACCTTTACTCCCTGAAACAGGAAAGGATGTTTTGCTATATGTGTGAGTGTCTGGATTCACTCCCATTCGCTCATCTGTTGTGTATAAAGCACGCAGCCTCAGGAATGCTTCCACCTTCAGCTGCTGGCGTCTCAAATCTTCATATCAAGAGTTTCAGTTATTGGATTTTATATCATGCAGACGCTCAACAGTTTGCAGTTATACTCATACATTTAAAAACTTGCACATAATATAGGATTTAATGATGGGAAATATAAAAAAATACAATATAGAGAGTTGCAGCCAAAAAGATTTTGGCAACTGAATTGTATTTCAAATTATTAAAACTAAATTAAACAAAGTCAGGTTGCTATATATTTCGAGCTCAGGTTGAGATGGCTTCAGGGTTTTCTCCTAAGAACCCTCCTATAAAGCTGTGTGTGTGTGTGTGTGTGGACAATATCTGGTGTCGGGTTTCTCCTTTTTAACTCCATGTTACCATGTCTGCAGGTGAAATCTGACCCTGAGCATCGGATTACCAGCAGACCAAAACACAGCCACAAAACGTTCAGTGTGCACATTTAATTTGGTGTTACAGTTTGGAAAATGTGGATGCTCTTTTGATATGTTTCACTGACAGGAGAATGACTGTTTACATTTGAGATTGTTTTGAAACATGTTGCACAGAGACACACTGTGACATACATTGCCACTTCCTTTAGATATACTGAACTGGAGTGAGCAAAACCGTTGTATAATGTTTTGCAAAGAGATGACATTGCTGTTGAAAATGGTCGAATGCACTTATTGAAAGTCGCTTTGGATAAAAGTGTCAGCTAAATGCAATGTAATGTAATGAAAAGAGACTTTAACATATAAAATAACAACTTCATGAAAATAAAACTTTTAATTAAAATCCAAGACATGTAGATAACAGTAGCAATAAACAGTTATTTAACCAAAGTAATGCAGTCTCTCACATAAGGATGTGTATTAGATCAAATAAGGTAATCATATTTGTATTATAACAATAGAGATAAAAACAATATGGAAATAAAAGTTATGCATCAAAATAATTGCAATACATTTTTTTTTTATTTAGTAGGAAAACCTCAACTTTGTTTTATTTAAAGAATAACAAAGTTTAAAAATGACAGATGGATATTCCAAAAATATATTAATTATTACTTCCGGATTGCTCCAACAAATACATACTATTCTATTAATGGTGTATTAGAATATTGCCGTCATTGTATTCCTGTGAATAAACCAACAGATGAGAGAAAGGCTTCTCCATGAAAACTGAACAAACTCCACCATGCACGGATGAAGACATGGTTGAAAGCCCCAGAAGAAAAGCAAGTAAGTGGATTCTAGAGTTTTGTTTTATTAGCTGGATAATACGATTAAAATTAGACTAAAAGCAACTTGTGCAGGATGTAAGATAGCTTTCCATTACACACACACACACACACACACACACACACACACACACACACACACACACACACACACACACACACACACACACACACCTGTTCAGTTCTCAGCTGTGCATACAAACAAAGAGTGAAGAAACACCATTTATGGCAGCTGTAGCACAAAGTTAACTCGCACACCTTCACAGCAGCTACACTAACCTCCCTCATATGAATGAATGATGACACACAAACACACACACTGTCTCACTCAGGTGTTGAATAATGTATCACATGGTGTCAGGTCTGAAGGATTAACGCTGTCTTCTCCTCATTTCCTACAGGTCTGCAGAGGAAGTGGACTCAAACCATTTTTCCAGGAAAACCCACAAACACAGTGAGTGTATTATCTTTCTGCACAGGTGGGCATCTTTAATCTGCATTTATTAATGTATTTTTAACATTTATATGCCACTGTCTGTGCTTTTTTTCTGTCTTAACCCATCCTGTGTATGTTGATCGTGAGTTTATTTCAGTTTAGGTGTACATTTCAGATTAGTAGAAGTTTTTTCTGGTGTCTTTCAGTTCAGTTTCTGCTTCTTTAGTCGTAGTTTTCCATTGTGAAAGCAGATCCTTGGTTTTCATGAATGTTTCAGAGAGGGAGTCTCGCTCTGGTGAGCGATGAGAGCGGCTGATGCTATCCCAATCCCATCATTAGATATAGCTAAAGTTTAATAATCATTGCATTTTTATTAATTGAGATTTTCTCAATGCATTGGTGTTCTAAAAGAAAACAGGAAGGAATGGTTTCTCTCAAATTATACAAAACATACAGTGGAGAAAATAAGTCTTTGACCCCTTGCAGATTTGGTAAATTTGCCGACTTACAAAGAAATTAGCAGTCTATATTTTTTATGGTAGGTTTATTTTAACAGCGAGAGGAAGAATATCAAAAAGAAAATCCAGAAATTGACATTATATAAAAGATAAAAATTGATTTGCATTTAACTGTGGGAAATAAGTATTTGATCTCCTTGCAAAACATGTCTTGTACTTGGTGGAGAAACCCTTGTTGGACAGCACAGAGGTCAGATGCTTCTTGTAGTTGGTCACCAGGTTTGTGAACATCTCAGGAAGGATTGTGGTCCACTCCTCTCTGAAGATCCTCTCCAAATCCTGAAGGTTTTGAGGCTGATGCTTGGCATCTCGAAGCTCTAGCTCCCTCCACAGATTTTCTATGGGATTAAGGTCTGGAGGCTGGTTGGGCCACTCCATCACCTAAATCTGCTTCTTCTTTAGCCACTCCTTTGTTGCCTTGGCCGTATGTTCAGGTTTATTTTCCTGCTGGAAGACCCCTCCAGGACCCATGTTCAGTGTCCTGGCTCGATGTTGGTCTCATCTGACTGCATCACCTTCTCCCAAGCCTTCTCTGAATCATTCAGATGTTTATTGTCAAACTTCAGACGGTTAGTACATGAGCCTTCTTGAGCGGGGGGGCCTTGCAGGTGCTGCAGGATTTTGTCCATTATGGTGTAGTGTGTTACCAATAGTTTTCTTGGTGACAGTGGTCCCAGCTGCCTTGAGATCATTAACAAGTTGCTCCTGTGTAGTTGAATGTTTTGATCCACAGCATACGAGATGAATTAAAAGGGAAAAGGGACAGACAATTAGGTAGGATATATGGGAATTGCTTGTTTATCTATGTCGTTCATACTATTACTAAATCATTTGAATTGTTCTTTTAACAGCGTCCATGTCCCCCATTTGGATGTGTTGCTCTTAAAGAAGAAGAAAGTGGGGACCCTGATGAGGAGACTCACAATGGGAGAGAAAGAATGATAGAGGCTGTGCCAAAGAAAAGGTAGAAGGAGCCACAAAGAAGCTTAAACAGTAGAATCAGGTGCGGTGATGGCGGCGTGGCTGGGCCGCCTCTCTCTGGGCGACGCCTGGTTCAACATGTACTCCCGCCTGCTGAGGACCAAGCCGATGGGCTCCATGGCTCACGGCTCCGACGACCTCACCGAGCTCGGGGAGGGCTCGGGGATCGGGCTGGCTAAGGTCCTGACCACCGTGGACCTTGTGTCCCTCGGGGTGGGCAGCTGTGTCGGCACTGGGATGTACGTGGTCGCCGGGCTGGTAGCCAAGGCGATGGCCGGGCCCGGGGTCATCCTGTCGTTTATTATAGCGGCGATGGCCTCCATACTGTCAGGTGAGAGCACATTGATGAGTCTCTTCCTCACAGTTCCAAAAACAAGCGTAGTCCCACTGAGATTCGCCAAGTCTGAATTGAATCAGTAGAATCTGGTATCTAATCTAAGTTTAAAAGTTGTTTATTCTCATTGGCCATATATTCGTCCTCAGGTGTGTGCTATGCAGAGTTTGGGGTCCGAGTCCCGAAGACCACAGGCTCGGCCTACACCTACAGCTACGTGACGGTCGGGGAGTTTGTGGCGTTTTTCATTGGCTGGAACTTAATCCTGGAGTATCTGATCGGCACGGCGGCGGGGGCGTCGGCTCTCAGCAGCATGTTCGACTCTCTGGCCAATCACACCATCAGTAACTACATGATAACACACCTGGGCACGCTCCGAGGACTCGGTCAGTACCAGCAGTAGCTTTTCTCTGGGCTCGAAGAAATCAGACCTTTTTTAGCCATAAATTGTAAAAATACTTGTATACCTTACCAAAAGGTTAGTCCTGCACTAAAGATTTGACTTTTAAAAGTACAAAAGTATTGGCATCAACATGACCTTAAAGTAACAAAAGTAAAAGTAATTATGTGTTATGTGCCATTTTGGAATTATATTTAGGAAACTATTGGATTATGAATATTGATGCAATATTGGGTTCTTTTACTTGAATCAGAATACTTAATTTATTCTGGGGGGAATTTGGAGTAGAATCACAGTTAATACAAAACTACATCTTTTCTGAATAAAGGATCTACTTTCTGTTTGGTGTGTTGCTAAGGTCCCATGGGACTTTGGTGCCCCGTGTGAGGCTCTGTTGTTCTCTAAAAAAATGGTTAATGGCTGTGCAAAGTAAGAAAACTGATTCAAACACCAAAAACTGTGCAAAAGGTATCTTAGTTACAACAGTTGTTGTCTTTATACCAACACCAACTTATTTCTCTTCATATCGATGTAATATGTTATTGTAAATACTGCTGTGTGTGTTCCTCAGGTAAGGGTGAGGACACGTACCCCGACCTGCTTGCCCTGTTTATCGCGCTCTTGGTCACCGTTGTCATCGCTCTGGGTGTGCGTAACTCGGTGGGCTTCAACAACGTTCTGAACGTGGTCAACCTGGTGGTCTGGGTCTTCATGATCATCGCCGGACTCTTCTTCCTTTCAGCTAAAAACTGGGAGAGCGGAAACTTCCTGCCCTACGGCTGGTCAGGGGTGAGATACAATGGTGTAATGTATAATAGGTGTAGTGAAAAGAAAAAATGTAAAGCACAAATACCTCAAGTTGCCCTTTTAGGTATAAGTACTTCCGCTCAAATAAAGGATCTGAAAGCGTATTCCTTAAATCACATTCAAGATCCACAAAGTTAAGTTAATCTCTTATGGCTGATCAGGTGATGCAAGGTGCAGCGACATGTTTCTACGCCTTCATCGGATTCGACATCATTGCGACAACCGGAGAGGAGGCGAAAGACCCGAACACCTCGATCCCGTACGCCATCACCGCCTCGCTGGTCTCGTGCCTCACCGCATACGTGTCGGTCAGTATGCCATACAAGAAGAACACTAAATATCACTTTTATACTTGTTACAACATTAAAATCTGAAGTGAATTTGCTGCTGAGTGCTAAGAGTTGATTTGACTAACTCCATTACTATTGACCTTTTTGACCTTTGCATGGGTAGAGCGGGACACACAGTCAAAATAGATGTTCTCGCATATATTGACCTCCTTCTGAACAGGTGAGTGTGATCCTGACGCTCATGGTTCCCTACGAGCTGATCGACGGCTCCGCTCCTCTCATGGAGATGTTTGCGGTGCACGGCTTCCTGTGGGGGAAGTACATTGTGGCGGTGGGCTCCATCGCCGGGCTCACGGTCTCTCTGCTGGGCTCTCTGTTCCCCATGCCCAGGGTCATCTACGCCATGTCCCAGGACGGCCTGCTGTTCAGGTGAGGCGGCAGCAAACTCTGTGTTCCCGGTGTGAGGGAACAGAAGGTGATGACATTGTGTTTTTTCTGAAGGCTACACAAGTTATCGCCCCGCTTGGTCGTGCAAAGATGCTTTAGACATGTACAAATAACCTACTGATTTTAAATGGCTTTTTAATGTTTGCAAAAAAGGAGATCTTACAAGTCTACACTTGTGCATGCTTTTCCACGCCCGTGCTACAATGCTTTGCTAACTTATAAACTAGCTGACTGTGTAATAATGTGTGTTTAGGTGCTTGTCCCACGTGTCTGTGCTCACACACACTCCGGTGGTGGCGTGCGTGGTGTCAGGGAGCCTCGCTGCGGTCCTCGCTCTGCTGGTGAGCCTGCGGGATCTGATCGAGATGATGTCCATCGGCACGCTGCTGGCCTACACTCTTGTGAGCGTGTGTGTGCTGTTGCTACGATACCAGCCAGATGAAAACACCGACACACACCAGTTCACCTCCGAGGACGACGGGGGCGACCTGAACAACGCAGAGGTCCCAACGAAAGACGACCACATGCTGATCGGAGACGGCGACGGGTCAGCTTCCTACCACACGGGAGGGACTGAAGGAGAGGGGGAAGACTCTGATTTACACACAGGCCGCGCCTCCCTGCTGAAAAGGATTATGGGAGGTCACTACTACACCCTGCGACTGCGGTTGGGGATTCCCAGTGCGTCTGCAAGGCCCACCCCCGCCACGGGCCGCACAGTCACCCGCTGCACCCTCCTCTTCTTCATCACCTCCTTCCTCCTCTGGTCAACCGTCATATTCGGCGTTGAGCAGGGAGCCGGTGCCGCGGCGGTATTTTCGGGCCTCACGGCTACACTGATGGCGGGGTCCTTGGTGAAGCTTTTAATAGTAATCATACAGCAGCCGGAGAGCGGGACGAAGCTGCCCTACATGGCGCCATGTGTGCCCTTCGTCCCTGCGGCGGCCATTTTGGTCAACAGCTACCTCATGCTAAAACTGTCTCCGCTCACCTGGGCTAGGTTCACCATCTGGTGCTTCATAGGTGAGAGAAAACAAGGTCAAATCCTCATGCCATATCTCTTTATCTTTAAATCTGACATTATTTGATGGATGATGAAAGTATTCATCTTTAAATGTGCAGTTATTTGACAGACGATTGAGTAATTTATGTTTACCCGTCCTCAGGTCTGCTGATCTACGGATGTTACGGGGTGTGGCACAGCACTCTGGAGCTAAACGCCCGCGAGCAGCAGGCTCACGCCAGTTCCTACCAGCGCTACGATGATAACCTGGACGCCTTCTCCCCTGAGGAAATCCTCCCCCCCCACGACCAGGAAGAGAGGCCCTACCAGGGCTGGTCCGCCCCCGAGGAGAGAGGGAACATCCAGCAGGAGGACCAGGATGGAGAGCAGGAGCAGTATGAGGGGGAAGGGGAGGGGGATGGGGACGGATACCAGTCCAGCAGAGGAAGGACCAATCATGGCTTTAAGGAAGAGGACTGAGAACCCTGTGGTATCCCTTTAAACTTTGAAAGTGCCGTCCACATGAGACACTGTTACTTTCATATTTTCTGCTCAGCTCAAAACCTGGTTTGGATAAGAGGATCAGAGGATACAAGGGAAACCTCCCATCACAGATGTTTCTTTGCAACGGCTGCAGTTAATTCTTATTTTTTCACAATTTTGTCCCACAAACGTCTATCCCGTTTCTTTCCTTAGTTTGCATGTTTGTGTGAGACTCAGTGGTGTTGCGGTGGTGTTGCAATTCCAAACTTCCCTGTGAGAGAAGCACAAGTGCTTTTTAACAGAACTACTTTAACCGAAGTTGCCCTTTATTTTTTAGAAGCATTTTTGCTGAAGATAAGAAGAATTTGTATGCAATTCAGTCTGGAAACATCTCATCACTCACATACTTTACATTGTTTTCAAGTTTAAAGAAAATAGCTTGATTTGGCTTTGTAGAGCTATATTCTCAGATATTTAAGCAGAACTGTTTCTAAAATTATTAGCAGAGTCATGTGGAGTAAAAGAAATAACAAAAATTAAGGAAAATATGGCCGCCATTCTCAAGCCTTCCTCTTCTCTTACCCCTTGTTTTGGTGAATTTTGATTCACCCAGAAAAGCCCATTTAGGTCTATCCTAGCAGTAAAATAGTTACGATCACCAAAATAAGTTGTTGACCATCAATCTAAAAAAACTAATTTTATGAATAACCCAAATTGCATTTGGTGAAGTCAAGGATTTTATTCATGATTTTCTTGTTTAAATGGCATCTCCCAACATATTTGAAGCGGCTTTCTGAAGCCCCAAAAGTAACTTTTGTGTTCGTTTTGTGTTAGAGTGCTTAGTGAATGGTTTTAAAATTGAAAGAGTGTTTGCTTTATAACGTGCACTTCAAACTGATGATTGGGTTAATGTGTCTAAATGAGTTATGAGGAATAAATGTCTCATTTTGAGTGAAGTTATTTATTCAAAACTTGTATTGCACCAACCAACAATCTTACACTAGAGTTGATACATATTGATTACGCTGTTAAGATCAAGAAGCTACAATTAAAATAAAGGTTATACAGTTATTGGTACATGAATTAAAGGAGAACATGTAACAACAAATGAATTAAATTCTTTATACTTCAGGTGATATTTTCAAAATGTATTCATGCTATTTAAAGTATAAAAATCATTATGAAGATTCTTAAAATGTTAAACTTTTCAAAAAAATACCTTGTCATTCATTCAATGAAACTGCATTCTCGATGAAACGAGAAAGGGGTCCTTTTTGCAAAAGATTGACCTATCAATCACAATGTAGCCCCGTCCTAAAGCATACTTTGCTTTGTCATCTATTTCACTCTGAATGGGTCCAAAATGTACTACATTAACATCTTGCTGTATTGAAGAAGACTTAAAACTAAAGATTGAGACCATACATTTATCAGGAAGATCTTTACTTATGTAATAAATCAAGTCAGTCATTTTTTTCATAGACTTCTGTACAATCAACCAGTGGAGTTGCCCCCTGCTGGATATTAGAGAGAATGCAGATTAGGACACTGTTGCATTGCAGCTTGATACGTAAATTGAATTGTAATTTTGGAGAAAATACCTCTCTCTTGTAATGTCAGTGACAATGCAGTTTCATTAAATGGGAATGTAATAATAACAAATAAGAAATTCAACCGATGAAAACATTCGCTAGTTAAACGTTTCCAAACATTCTACCTTAGACAACACATTTACCAATGACAAAAATGTGACAGATAACATTAAAAACAACATTTTTGGCTGACATTATTGGCTGATAAAACTTTAAAATCTGTGCATAGAATACAACAATTTGATCAATGTGATTATTTGTGCCCCAAAAGAAGTTTGGAAATAAACCCTTACATGCACACATATCAAATCTAAGTGTAAGAAAAGAAGATGCACAGTCTTATGCTGATCAATTTCAGTGATCACACTCGTGCACTCTTGGCGTGGTTGGCGGGGGGGTCCAGCGGCGTGGCGGTGCCCCTCTGACGGGAGTAGTAGAAGCTGCTGTCGCGGCCGGGGGTCCCGGGGTCAGTGCCCTGGCAGCACAGGATGGTGATGCCCCCCAGGAGGCAGAGACCGGAGCCCACCCAGCCGGCATACAGAGAGAACCCGAACGACATCAAATTCTCCTTCTGGTGAGAGCCGATTGGGAACCACACCGTGGAGATGACACCACACAAAGCTGGAAAAAGAGGGTACGTTTATAAAGACAGAATTGGATAGATTACAATTTATTTGGCCTGAAGAATGGAGGAGTTACAGAGAGTTTCTTTTCCATGTGGTTGTAACAAAGTGTGTGTCTTTTCCCACAGGAAGTAGATGAACCCGGTCAGGATGAGGCCGTCTGACAGACCCTCTGCCTCCTTCCTCCTGCAACAGCTGGGAAACACCTGAATGCAGCACACCCTAACATATTGTCCTCTTAAATCACTGTCTCCAAAAACCACTCCTACTATATTCCTACATTCCTCTAAAGCAAAACTTCACTGTCCACTAGAATCTAAACTCGCGGTCCTTGAAATATTGACTATTTTCTTAGATCAATACGCCCAAAAGCCATAACTATATTCCTGTAAAACCCCATATACTGTCCTCTAAAATTGACGGTTTCCTAAACCAAAACTAATTTCTCTTGAAGGCTAAAACTGTCCTCTGAAATCAAAATCAGTTTACTAAATGGTAAACTAATGTCTGTCTCCTTTAAACACAAATAAAGAGGTTTATCAACTAGTCAATTAACCAAACACATATATTCCAGGTGTGTTTAGGTATATTTTGATGCTAATACATTTGCACTCAATTTTGAATACATTTTCTATTCATAGTGTATGTGTGTTTGTGTGTGTGTGTGTGTGTGTGTGTGTGTGTGTGTGTGTGTGTGTGTGTGTGTGTGTGTCTGCGGGCGGGCGGGCGTGTGTGTGGGTGCGGGCTTGTGTGCGTGCTCGTACCCATGAGGATAAAGAGGACCCCCCCCACGCGGGCTCGCAGCTGCTTGACGGCGAAATTGTCGTTCTGCAGCCGGACGCAGGGCATGGACATGAGCACGAGCAGCATCGCGGGGAGGCCGAGCAGACATGCGCAGATCATCAGGGCACGAGACGTCTGCACGTAAGCTGAGAGAGAGGGGAGGGGGGGGGGGGTGTTATTCACAAACTCGTAAAAAGATTGAATGAGTTTTAGAGAGTAACGGATTACATGTAACGGGATTGCTTAATCAGGATGCAAATAAAGGTATTGATCCCTTAACGGTGCCTTTCAGCGGTTTATATTTATCCAAAGAGCCCACATCTAATTTAAAGAACACTTTAATACTTGGAGAATTATACTATATTGTAATTTAAAACTTGGGATAGCTAGGATTCTTTCATTCTTTTTAAATTGTATTATTATGCTATTTTTGTGATCTGATTTGTAAACAAAAATACTGTATGCTTGAAATGTATGGTATTTATTTTTATTTTATCTTTATTTGCACTGTATTTTAAATTAATCATCTTTGGTATGGTAATCCATAAGTAACAGAAAGTAATCAGGTTACATTTCAATACTAAGATTAGGTTAGTGACTTTTTCTCATTTTTCTCACAGGTAATTATAAGGTAACGGAAAACACCGACCAACAATTTAATTAAAAAGATAAGGTAATAGTGATGTTACCGGGCAGGCTGAGCATCTGGCTGAGCGCCTGGCAGTGGTACAGCGCCGGGGAGATCGTGCACTCCACCCACAGTCCCCGGGTACCGAGCTCGTCCATGCGGATGCAGGTAGCCAGGGCGTACTCGCAGGTCCGGACCCAGTCGTTGGTGGCCGTGGCGACGATGACCCCTACCCAGCCCGCACAGCTGGCCGCGCTGCCGGTCATCAGCCTGCACATGTGCGCCATGGAGCTGCCGTGCGTAATTAGGCGCCGATTAAAAACACACTAAATCTTAAAAATCCGTATTCTTTTCAACAAATTTGTGTTTTAAATATAGTTTTTTCTCTCTCCTTGCAGATACTTTTAAAAGTCTAGTTTATTTTACAAAAGAATAAAAAAACTCGACTCAAAACGCAGAAGTAAAAAGTACAATTTGTATCTTTTCTCTACTCTGCTCATAAAAAGATGAAAAGTTCCCCAATATTGCTCCAAAAAAATGCAATTGATTTATACAAATTAAAATGTAATTTCTTGAAAAAATAAGTATTTTAGATCAGAAACTTAAGAAGAAAATAATCCTGCTATGTCCCGTTGATGTGCCTGAGGTTGATCCGCAGAAAAATGCCTACTAAGATTTATTATAGGGTGTGGTGAAATGCCTACCCTCACTCCAGACTTTAAGCCAATCAGAGCTCATGTGAGATCCTAACCTAAACCAGATATGGAAAGATAGAAAAACAAAAACCTGAATTCATCAGAAAAGCAGACAGACCTGGAATATTTGGCACATATTTCAGGTTTTTGGGTCACCGGGAGGAACTTTGTGACATGAATTCATATTAGTTTATTTAACAAAGTACAGATTTCTCTTCATATATCACTTACCTGTCTCACTGTGGCCCTCTGTTGGTGTAAAACATCTTTCTTTCTATTCAAACAATAAGATAAAACAATCGTTTTGATTAATTATTCATTTATTAAATAATTTCAGGCATGATACCATAAAAATGTGATGATTAAAGACACCAGCCTCTACCCTGATAGTGACTTTTTTTTAATCCTCAGACATGTTTTTGTCCAGAATATAGTGATATAAAACATTAAACTTTCATGAATCACTTACAAAGTCTACGTGTTATTATTATTATTATTATTATTATTATTATTTTTACACACACCGGTTATGTTAGCTACTGAATAGATTTGTCGTTGACGTCACATTCTAAAAAAACTAAATAGACAAATTTTATATATTAAATGTTCAAAATCCTTCATGAAATAGCTTCAAATTTACACTCTCCAGCGGCATGTAAAATATACACAAAGTTACAAAAATCTCTCGTGCTACAGCCCCAGAACGGATTGAATTTCTTCCGGACTTTTTTTCTGTTCCCTAAGGCCACACCTTGATTTATAATCTCATAAATTACCGTGAATCTCTTTTTGTGACTTTGTTCTGTCATCCTTGGTGTCAGCTTTTCATAAAAACTCTCCTTTCTCTTCACATTTAACTTCCTCCATTGCTTGATTTTTTGTCTGTTTTAGTCTCTCATTGGTTTTTCAGTGTGTTGATGTGAGCGCAGATCTTGAGTGCTGGTCCAAGTTTGATGTTCATGCTGGTCATAAGATGGTCCTCAGTGAGTAGCAGCAGAGCTTGGCCATCGATCTCCTGCAGCCGGAACGCCTCGGCCACGTCGCTGCAGCCTGAAACACGGAGAAAAAGATGAGATCGGATCATATTTAAAAACACACTTCCATCCTCTAAACAGCTTATTCTGAACAAGGTGTTGATGTGTCTCTAAGCAAAACATTAATGCACATTTATTGCCCTTTAATTATCTCTGGAAATTGCGCATATTCTTCATACACTATACTGTACATTTCTTCAAATCCCCTGCTCAATCTTTAGAGCTATGTTAATTGAAAAGTAATTAATATTTTCAGCTCTCGAAGTGTTGGTGCTGCAGCCTGAAACACAAATAAATAAGCTGTAGCTTTCATTTTAAAACAGATATACTTTTTACAGTTTTGTAACACTGTGAAAATCTTAAAGCGTTAGGCACTGCATCTAACGATTATTTTCATTGTTGATTATTTTCTCAATTAGTTTGTGTTTCTTTAAGCCAACAATTATGCCAGATATGTTCAGGTTATTGAAAATGTTTTTAAATGACCTAAACCTTCTAAACGTTCTTCTGTGTTTCTGAGCAGATACTTTAACACTTGTGTTTCACTCTTCAGATTTTCTTCCAGATGTTTCACAGTGGAGGATGAAAATATGCTGCCTCAGCCTGCGGTTGATTTCAGTATTTTGCGAAACACTTAATTGGATGAAGAGCATGTCATCTGCTCATGATTAACACACTCGAGTGTAAATCAGACTGAATGACAGTGGAGTCATTTTATACTGTTTTATTTTGTGTAAATCAAACTGCCTTTTCCCCCTGAGGTCGCAGAGACAATTATTAAGAAGAATTGTTTGTTCTATAAACTTAAAAAATCCCGGTCATCCCAGAAAAAGGATCATACTTAAAGTTTGTCATGTTTAGACCGATTGTTACCCATTAAATTT
Source organism: Notothenia rossii (assembly GCF_949606895.1). Taxonomy (NCBI): domain Eukaryota; kingdom Metazoa; phylum Chordata; class Actinopteri; order Perciformes; family Nototheniidae; genus Notothenia; species Notothenia rossii. The sequence continues at coordinate 17,531,369 of NC_136911.1, read as the reverse complement.
ACAATTATAATTTTCTGATGTAAAGCCTTTATTTGAAGTGTACCTGGCAGTGTGTGTATGAAGGCGGTGACCTCCTCCACGCTCCACTGGGTGGGGGGGGGTCTGAAGGTGCTTGTTGGTTTGGGGGTGGGCGTGGTCAGCGGGGGGGCGGATGCCCTCCTCGCTCTCCTCGCCGCCCGCCGCTCCATCCTGGCCGTCATGGCGACAGCAGGATCTTCTTCCCCCTCATCATCTTCCTCCTCCTCCTCTCCCCCTCCCTCCATTTCCTCCTCTTCTTCCCCCCCCTCCTCCTCCTCCTCCTCTTCCTCCTCCTCATCTTCTTCTGCCTCCGTCGCCTTCTCCTTCCCCTCCTTCTCTCGCCGCCCGGCGCTCCACAGATCACGAGGCTGCAGAAGAATTGTGAGTTAATCTGTTATTATTTGAATACTTAAAGATCTTGCTCAAATGTAATTAAGTACATGTACTCAAGTAATGCTCTTTGATACGTGTGCTTTACTTGAGGTTTTCCTTCTCATGCCATTTGTTATACTTTTACTTCCTTTGAGAGGTAAATATTGTACTTTTACTTATCCGACAGCTCAAGTTACTTCAAATATTAAGATTCATTCTACAAAAAATACTAAGAATTTTTAAATGCGATGTTTTCTTACAAATGAATCTTGAGTAATGTACCTTATTTCAAATTAAAGTACTTCATATCCTTAGTAACACAAATACAAAACATTTAAATACAAAAAAAATAAAATATTAGTTATTATTAGACAGCCTGTCCAATCAGTAGACAACAAAACAATTGGCAACTATTTTATTAACTGTTTGGTCATTTTTCTAAATTGATGTTGTTGATTTTTCTTTTACTTATTTTAAAATATTTTTGATGTTTTGTCCTGTATAATACTTTAGATACGTTCTCTATACTTTATTTTTACTTATTATAATAATGTACTTTAATGACTTTCACTTAAAAGTGATTGTTTTCATGGTGTTACTAACACTTTAACTGAAACATCTGAATATTTATTTCACCGCTGCAAAAAGTACAGAAGTATTAACGGCTAACTAAAAAGGAAAATAACTCAATCTTAAACCAAATACTTTAAAAAGAGCCCTCAGAACTACAAATCCCTTAAGACATTGAGGCTCTTTAATAACACCTGTGTGAGCACTGAGGTGTATTTTGGTGAAAACATTGAGGAGTGAGAAGAGGATTTAACTGCAGACTTTTACAGCAAACTGAAAGGCCCTCATTTGATGAGTTTAATCATGGAATACAGTTGAACATAAAGACATGCTAGCAGCAGCAAAACGTGCTAAACATTAGGCTATATGCTATATGCTAGCTGCATGTTGGTTAACAACCATGGTTGCTAGCTCACAAGCTAAGTGTTACTATGCTAACATGCTTGAGTTGTTTTGTAGTTTTGTGGTCTGCATCTTGTTGTGTTTTGTTAATCTGAATTACTTCTTTGAATAATGTTGACATGATGACTTTTATCATTCTGGCGTGGTTGTTTTTAATATTGACAACAGTTCTGGGATTTGTCTCTTTTTATATTTGGGTTCTCTTTTTATTCCCCAAACATTTATCTGTGTCTTGTTAATATTATACTTTATACTATACTATATATATAAGTCTCAGTCTGGCAGCTCTGATTATTCTTTTTTATAAATGAACATATTTTACAGATTAATTGAACTAATACAAACTTCATTTTATTTAAATTGTATTAAGTGTTCTTATTTTTCTTTAATTTGAGGACTTTTAGTTATTGATAATTATTTGTATAATATATGTATTTTTTAAATATTAATACTAGTTTTCAAATGTCTCCCCCTGCTGTTTAAAGTTAGTGTGAATAAAAAAAAAACATCTTAAACTTTTTTTATTGTGCATTTTGTCTCTCTTTTGCAAATTAAACACAATCATTTGAGTTGTTAAGAAAGGGAAACAAGCAAAAACTGAAATAAATTATTTAGGGTGGCGCTAGATTATTTACAAGATAATGTCCTAAGAGCATAAGAAACCTATTTATTTAAAATATATGGTATTTTGCTGCACCCTAGGTCACTTATATGAGATAAACTCGTGGTAATTTGTGTAGTGAGTGTTAGTTTTTATTTTAAACTGGTGGTGAGTTCAGGGTCCCTACCAGTCTCAGTAAAAGAGGCTTCCCCGGGACGGACTCGGCCCTGTTCAGAGCGGGTCGGGGCCTTTCAGACCGGCTCCCTGCGCTCAGAGCCCGCAGACGCTTCGTCAGACGCACGTTAAACCTGAGGCAGAAATACAAATAGTTTGAATTCACACACACTGTGCATGTACCACCTGTGTGTGTTCTGCACCGGCCACACACACCACATCCTGCCAGCGCAGCAACACGCCTGAACACACAGCTGCAGCTCAGAGACAGAGCCTGAAGGTCACAAGCTGCATTAGCTGCTCTCTCTTTGTGTTTCTGATTCTCACCCGCGTGCACAGGAAGTGGAGCAGAAGCGTTTGGACCGCATGAAGTTGTGTGCGTGGCCTCGCTTCCCGCAGAACTGGCAGTGCAGCACCGTCCTATCCCTTTGTACCGGACCTGTGTGTGAGACAGAGTGTTTTATTTCAGAGGATTTAAGGCTGCACATGTCTTAAATATTCAGCAAAGAAGAATATGGTAGAAGAAAGACCACCTTATCTCCTTTTAGGTTAAAAAGAAGCCACAAATTCTCACTTCTGAGAATGTTTTGAAAATGTCCAATATATATAAACTTAAACTAAAATACTCAAATGTTATTTTTTACATATCACATAAAAAGATTAATGGTCGACTGTGTTTTTATTTCAAAGACATTAAATCTGCAGACAACAATTAATATTTAGTTTAAAGAGGATCAACAACTTTTTTTAACTTTAACAAACAGGGGTTTCATGTTATTGCTCCTTATATGTGCAGGGAGGGTTTCAGATCTTTTTTTATCACTGTGAGTTGTTTGTTTGAAATATTATTGTTGTTTAGGTGGATAATTCAAATAAGCCTGGTGGGGTTTCTGCCTCTTCCTGCAATCTATTAGATTTGTTATGTGTATTTAAAAATGTGCAAATAAACTAGATCTTCACATAAGGACTTACTCTTGTCGGGGTCCTCTGCGTCTCCCCCCACCTCCCCCTCTGACTCGATGCAGTGCTCATCTGGTTTCTCTGTGTCCGTCACAGGAAGAGCTGCGCTGCCATTGGTCCCGTTCACTTCCTGTGGCGTGGAGACCCGCGCGGGAACCAGCAGGGACGAGCGGTTCACCTGCAGGAACAGAAAGGTGCTCAATCACACACTAATGTTTAAGGTACACACTGTTTGTAATCCATTGTATATCATTCTGAAATGGGCAATTCTGCATAGTAAGGACTTGTTCATTGTTAACTTTAGGTATATTTTGATGCTAATACATTTGCACTCAATTTTGAATACATTTTCTATTCATAGTGTATGTGTGTTGTGTGTGTGTGTGTGTGTGTGTGTGTGTGTGTGTGTGTGTGTGTGTGTGTGTGTGTGTGTGTATTTGTGCATACTGGAAAAGGTTGCAGCCCCTCCTGGATGACGAAGCCCTCCACCAGGTGAGTCAGCACCTGCCTCCCCTCAGGCCACGCCCCCGGTTCCCAGGGGCTACTCAACGATTGGTCCAAATTCTCCGACTCGTCTCCTGATTGGCCGAGGGGCTCCGTCTCCGTTTCTGCCGGCTGCGAGTCGCCGTTTGATTTCGCAACTTTTTCCGTCTCGGGCTGTGATTGGCTGAGGTCAGTAGGGAGGGCAGGCTGAGGGGGGAGGAGGGGAGGATGGGGTTCTCCAGAGGGGGAGATGAAGGGTGAGGAGGGGGGAGACTGGGAGGAGAGGCTGGATAATGCTGGGAGAAGAACAAACACATGTCAGAGTCAATAAGTTGTTCAATAAATTAATAAATAGTTCATCTTCAAAAGAACAAACAAACAAAAACATTTTCGATCCAATTTAAGTGTCTTATTTTGTCAATCCAAAACAGGAAGATACTGTATGTAGCATATGACGCTTTGAATGACACAAAAAGACACTCAGTACAGCATTAGTAGGAACTCGGCCATCCTGTAAATACAAATTATTGTTTTTTTGGGGTGAAGCTTGCTCTGAGAGGTGTACAGATGGAGGTACCTGATTGGTTGTCAGACTGAGTGGACATGTCCTCACTGAAGTCCTCCTGACCGCCCGGCTGCAGAAACTCTGGAGCTGGACCCAGGACTGGTTTCTGTTCCTCGTCTTCAACAGGGTCAGCATCTAAGTTCTGGTCCTGATGGAGACTCTCAGACTGGTCCATGGCGCTCTCTCCTTCCTCCTCCATCTTTTTCCCCGCCTTCTGTCCATCACTTTGGCCTTCCTCTGTCACTTCCATGTGCTCTTCCACTCTGACTGTTGCCTCTTCCTCTTTCTTCTGACCAACAATGCTTTCTTCCCTCTCAGGATGTAGCTTCTGTTTCTCTTTCCCTCTTTGGTCGTCTTTCTCCCCCCTCAGCTCCTCTCTGTCTCCCTCTCTCCCTCTTCCTCCTTCTCTCTGCTCATCTTCCTCCCTCCCCTCTCCTCTCCGGAGCAGAGTTTGTGTTTGAGGAGGGGAAGCCGGACTCAGGAGGAATGGAGGCGAGCTGTTTTTTGGCAAAGAGGGGATCAGAGGACGAGGAAGAGGAAGGACGTGCTCGCCGCTCAACGTCCTCTTTGATTGGCTGGGCTTCTCCTGCGCCTCCACAGTAGGAGGGGCTAACGCTGCGGGGGGGTACGTGCAAGGCTTGGTCTGGCGTCCCGAGGAGAGAGCGATGATCTGCAGCTGCCTCGCCGCAGACGGCGTGCGCTCAAAGTGAGAGGAAGCAGACGTGGTCCCGGGTAAGGAACTGTGCTGTGATTGGCCGAGCAGAGTCTGGGTTAACGGACAGCTCTTCAGTGCAGACAGTGGCGAGCGAGTGGGGGGGGCCTGGCAGACGGGGGCTGCAGCAATGGGTTGAAGGGTTGAAGTTTGACGAGAGGACACAACTCGGTGTCCGTTTGGAGAGTGGAGCCGGGGGCGCAGCGGGACGGCTCGCACGGGAGAGTACAGAGCTGAAGAATAAACAAAGAGAAAACATTAAAAAGAGAAAAAAATACATTCTATTCACAAGGCAAGTGCACACCAGAACAAAACTAACATTGCATATGGCTTATTGGTGAAATAAAGAGCTAACGGGAGTAAAAAGTATTAAGATAATTATGTAAACAAACATATAATAAAATTGCACGTACACTTTTTTATCTATCCCTGACAGATAGAGATGTGAGAGAATTAGGAATTGATAAATAGTTGAAACACTGTTTTATTTGTTTTTACTTATAGGGACCTGAAGAGGATCCCGTTATCTTTGCTAGAAATGAAAAAAAGTATTTTGCAGAATTTCTCTTTTTCAGATTGGTAGAGCAGAGAAACTATGTTATGATATTATGGTGGAATGCAGTAGTTTTACCAATGTAATCATAATGTAATAATTGACAGGTTAATGTAAAGTTTTTTTCACTTTTAGTCTCTTTCTCTGCTGATGTTTAATATTCCCTCAGTAAATATAACTGAATATGTTATTCCTGAGATCCTCCTCTACTCTCACACTCAGGGTTATTCTGCAGGGACGTACTTGGCGGGGGGACGGAGAGGTGACGGCTCGGCGTGTTGGGGGTCTCTGTGCTGCAAGACTGTGGTCGGGGCCTTAGGGGGGGGAAGATGGGGGCGTGAGGGCGAGAGAGGGGAGGCGGGGCGGAGCAGGGTGTCTTCAGGCGGAGTGAGGGAGGGATGGTGAGGACCCCGGGGGGAGGAGGCCTGAGGGTGAGACTCTGGAGCTACAGAGGGAAAGACAGAATAAAAAAAACATCAGATCCCAAAAACATCGTTTTACTTTCTGCTTTAATTTATCGTTAGCTTTAATCATTAGCATGTTTGGATAACAGTAGAAAACCAGCGTTCCTTCTAACAACAGTAGTGTTTGGTCCTTGAGCTTAATGGGTAACATTTACTGTTTACTGTTTAGAGGCAACACAGTTGCTGGCTAGATAAAACAAGATCCTTTGACTGAAATCCAACGCCCAATGATGTAAATATTATAAATGAAGGTAATTGAGTAATTTTAATGTGTGCAACAGAATATAAAAGCTTTACAGTCATACAACAAGGTCTAGCAGAGCTTAGCAAACAGAGGATACAAAATCATACATGCACAAAGGTGGGATTTGCTCGGCTGCTCACCTGAGCGGAGGCAGGGTTAGAGTAAAGAGGGGAGGAGGAGGCGGGGGAGGAGGAAGAAGAAGAAGAGGAGAGTGCAGGTCGCATAGCAGACGTAAGAATCAGCTGCAGGAAAGAAGCAAGAGAGTAAACAATTGTGTGTGTGTGTGTGTGTGTGTGTGTGTGTGTGTGTGTGTGTGTGTGTGTGTGTGTGTGTGTGTGTGTGTGTGTGCGCATGCGTGCGTGCATCTATATTTACCATCTGAGCTCTGAGCAGCACCTGGTCTTGTCCGCACCCTTTGAGACCTTTCCCCAGGAGCAGGGTCTGCTGGGATACCCTTTGCCGCACTGGGGAGGCGCTCTGATTGGCTCGCACAAGACCAGGTGTGCCCGCAGGGTGAACTTGTGATACCTGGAACAAAGGGAGGAGGGGGGAGAGAAAGAGCTTTGGAGTGAGAAGGTCTTGTTATATTTCCTAAAGCAAGATAGTGATGTGTGTGTGTGTGTGTGTGTGTGTGTGTGTGTGTGTGTCTGTGTGTGTCTGTGTGTGTGTGTGTGTGTGTGTGTGTGTGTGTGTGTGTGTGTGTGTGTGTGTGTGTGTGTGTGTGTGTGTGTGTGTACAAGGGGTGGAAACCAAAAGAATAAACAAGTAAAAGGATGTTTTAAGAAATGCAAAACAAACCATTTTTGTTTGCAAAAAGTCGCTCTGTCATCTAAATTTGATTTCCACACTTATTGGTTAATATAATGGCAAAGACCTTGCTGCCCTCGCCTTCCACGCACCTAAGATTGCATCTAGGCAAAGCAGGGCGGTTATATTTCCATAAACATTTTCATTACTTTCCTTTGCAGGGTACACATTTTGGAGGGTAGCAACTAGATTTATAACTTTTAATGTGTTACAAATGCAACATAACCAAATTAAAGATGTCGTGCCATGTTTTATTCACCAATATATTTATCCTCCACTTTTTTGTCTTTCAGAGGGGTTTAAGGGTCCTAATGTGACTTGTCAATCGCCATAAATGCAAGTATTCAAAATAATCACCCTTTTAAATTTGTTAAACAAATTGCAACTAACTAAGAGGCATTTTAGCCAAATGATCTTCCATTATATTTGTAGCCAACCAACATATTCTGCTTTCTTTCCTTCATCAGGAATTTAGCCCCCTACTAAAGAGTTCCCAAGTTGGTCATGTGACTATAGAAAAACATCACCCTAAATATTATATTTTTTTGAAATTGTTGAGAAATAAATGCTAATAATAATAAATGTTGGATAATATGGTGTGTGTGTGTGTGTGTGTGTGTGTGTGTGTGTGTGTGTGTGTGTGTGTGTGTGTGTGTGTGTGTGTGTGTGTGTGTGTTACCTGTCTTCCGGGTGGACTGGCTGGTGTGTGAAAGGGTGTGATGGGTGTGGAGATGGGGGTGGGTCTTGTGTTCCCGTTGGTGAGGCTGGTGGAGGTCTTGGTTGAGAGGGTGGTGGAGGTAGAAGAAGAAGAAGAAGAAGAAGAAGAGAGGAGGGAGGAGCTGGCTACAACAGGAGAGGAGGGGATGGTGGGAGAGGTTTTGGAGGGGAGGATGGGACGGGAGTAGGTGCGGAGGGCCGGTGTGGCGGTGGAGGTGAGTTTAGGAGGAGCAGGGATGAGGAGGTGGGGAGGTGGAGGAGCAGCCGCCCCCGCCGCCTTCGGTATCTGTGCTGCAGAGACGGAGGGAGCAGGGGTGAGAGGGGGAGGAGGGGAGGAGTTGGTGGGAGTCACCGTGGGTGCAGGGGAGTCGAGGAGCATGGGGTTGGGGGTGAGGCGAGGGGGGGTGGGGGTCGTAGGGGTGGAGGTGTCTGGCGTGGTCCCATTGGTGGACTCTCCGTGTTCAGATTGGCTCCCACGAACCAGCTCCCTGTCCATCCTTCAACACTCTGCAATGCAACACACACACACACACACACACACACACACACACACACACACACACATTAATATTTGTCTATATGCAAAAGTAATGGCCAAATTATTTCTATCCATTTTCTAATTAATTGATCAGCTAACTGCTTCAGCTTTAGATTAATATATTTATACTTTATAATTTGTGTATATTCTATAGTAGTATACCATGTATAATATAATAATAGTTATATAGATAATTACAAACAAAAACAATACAATCCAAAAGCAGAAACAATAAGTCATTTAATAAAAAGAAAAAAGGAGGTCAATATGTACAACTCGTATAAAAACCTTTTAAAATTGAATTGTCTTTCATAACTAATAAAAAAAGAAATTGTTATCATAATTATATCATCATATATATTAATATAATTACAATACCATGTATAATAATAACAACAACATCATAATATAAATGTAGGCTCAACAATACTAATATTAGCAAGTTTATATTTCCCTTTATAAAAACTAACAACAACAACCAAACTGGAAGAAAACGAGTTGTAAATTACAGACACGGGAATTTTGGTACCCAGGGGTCCCAGTGAGGCTCCAGGAGGCCCCCCTGCAGAATGAGGATCCCCCGACTGTCACTACAGTGTACAATCAGGATGACTACAAGTGAAAGGGGGTGCGAAGTTGAATCAAAAGGGGGCTTCTGAAGTAAATATGAGCTCAGAATGCAGCCTGATCTCGGCTAACAGCATCCCGCAGGCAGGTGCCTCTCAGCGGGCAGATGCAGACATCTGGCCCGCAGCCTGCTCACTCCCGCGGCCTGCAGTCACTTTATCCCGTAGAAAACACACGGAGAGTCACAGTTCACGGTGACAGATAGGCCAGAGAGCATACATGTGACTATCAAAAAAATAAAGATGGAGACAGGCCTTCACAGTGGAGAAGTCTCACGATAAAAACATTTGGGGAAATTGTCATGCGTAAAGCGCCTCGGTCACCTACCGCTGAAAATCGGCTTCGTCCTGCAGCTTATTCCCGGTGCTGTCCCCCCGAAAGTGCCCGCATGTTTATAAAGTCTGTTGCTGTTATCTGATGGGAAGCTCTTTGCTTTAGAAGGGACGACAGGCTGGGAATGGGCGTGTGTGAGCAGCCTCACTTCCTCGTCTGACAGCAAAGTGCGCGTCACCCTCTGCCAGACAATACTCCCCCAACCTCACCTCTGATTATCCACCCCGAGCCCCTGCAGAGAGGCAGATAACGCCAAGTTGCACTGCAATCGAGGCCCGTTTATCATGTGCATGGGCTTGTGTGTGTGTGTGTGTATGTGTATGTGTATGTGTGTGTGTGCGTGTGTGCGTGTGTGTGTGTGTGTGTGTCGCACTTTGACTAGGATTGCATCGGCTTCTCCCGCGGAGCAGTCCGTAAATCTAGCATCAAGAGGCGGTTGTGGAGCACGCCGTTCTCCGGTAAACCACCACAGTCACACCTGCCGGGTCTGTGGTGGGAATGAGCCCGGCCTGGTGCCACCGTGTAGCGGCTGCGAGGGGCCTGCTTAGTCCGCTGCTGGAGAAATGCAATGCAAGGCAGATTTCACAAGGAGGCAGCGGCGAGACAGCACCACTCAGAGCTCAGGAGGACCAGAGCCTCAGAAACACCCTGCTGCAGGATATAGTCTATGTCTACTTTCGCATGCACTGGAAGGGAAAACAATATATAAATCATGCAATAATCGAATAGAATACTGCGCAAAACAAAATGCATACTCAAACTAAATACAGTATACACACTGTTAAGTTATTTTGCGGTCCCATATATTGCCTAATGTGTGGAGGTTTGTTTGGAGCATGCATAACTCAATCACAAATCAAATGCGTGTTTCTACAGTAAACTGTAGAGCTGTACGAATTGGGAACGAACCAATATCATTCAGAAACTCAAATTATCTTAAATGTATAGACTTGCTGGATTCACTAAAGCAAAATTAGTGTAAAGAAAGAATAAAAGCAATGGAAAAGGATATATTAATCATGCAATGATGCATTAGGCTACTGCACAAAACAAAAGACAACCTTTAAACATAAATAATTATATGTATGATTGATACCATTATTTGTTTAGTTCTATATATTGCCAATTTCTAATCAGTGTCATATAAAGTTAAATATATTAAAACTAATATTACGGTTTTATAATTTTCATTAATTGTATGTAATGGTAATTTATTCAGTTTGTACTGAAACAAAAAGAAAGAAAATAGAAAGGCAATATATATATATATATATATATATATATATATATATATATATATATATATATTTATATATATATATATATATATATATATGTATGTATTCATACGTTCTTGCATTGTGTCATGTGATAGTATGTGGTCATGTGACCTGTCGCGCGCCAGCTATACTGATGTCCACAGACAGGACACTGACAAGAAAAACTGATTTAATACTGACGTCACTCGCTTTAATCTGCATTTACATCAATCTACACACACAGGCAGAAACACACAAGAAACCAGGCGCCAAGGCTTTCAAAAATAAAATGCAGACTTGCAACTGGAGTGTTTTCAGCTAAAAGTTAAAAAGTAACAGAAAATAGGGCTGCACTAAAAATGTTATGATTGCTCTAACAATCTGCCTCTGTTTATGTGGCATGTCTACATTAAAAAAGCCAGAACCATGGATGAAGTTGACCATATTTGCTTTAGAATTAATTATTTACCACGTGTGCACATTCTTCTCTTTGTAATGCATCTAAAGCAAATGTTTTGATATCCGCGCTGGACTTTTGATATCTTAAACATATTTACACTATATTTTATTTTATATTTTATTGGACATTTTACCGTAACCTTTAATGTTTGTATAAATATCTTTATTTAATTTTTTGGAGGATGGGATAAATGAAGTATTCTGATTCTGATGAGGACTTTGATGATCTGATTTAAAGATTATATTTGGATATAAAAGTACAGAAAAATATATCTATTTGCCATACATCACTAACTCGCATCCTCTATTTATACTTTTATCTTTTTGTCATTAAAAAATCATTTTTCACATTTGCTACATGGTTCGTTCTTTTATTTTGAAAGTTTGCACCAGAACTCTTACCATGATCTCCCTGACTTCACACTTCAGTTGCTAGGGTACAACAACAACCATAGCAACCGAACACCTGAGAGTTTAAAATGTAGGTTTTTGTGACTTTAATCGAAGAGTTGGATATTTTAAAGATGCCGGTTGTATTACCTTGACATGAAAATGCAATCTACAAAAGTGATCAAGTCAAAACAAGTGGAGGCGACGAGTAAAAAACCAGAGAAGGGCAAAGCGGGGAAAGTACGCAAGGTTAACGGAACTACAAGTGAACCAATAGTGCCCTCCGTGCGTAAAAGCCGCGCGTCGAGCTGCCAAAGGTGCCCGCAGAGGGAAAAGGGTGAGGGGGGCACCGTGGTGAGGGGACCTGCCCGCAAACCGAGCTGTGAGAGGAGGGGCAGATCCAGCTCCACCGCCCCCAGAACAGCAACAAAGTGGCCCAGAACTGACCCGGATTACTGTAGGAGGGCCAGCTCTCTTGACCCAAAATGCCGGGAGTTGAAGGAGCAGCAGGGGGTCAGAGCCGAGAGCAAACATGTCAGTCACAGGTGAGCAGAGGAAAAAGACGTATTCAGATCCAAAACTCTGGAAAATACCATGTGACATGTCTGCTTTGGAAATTTGAATGCATAATAAAAATAAGTATTTATTTTTTATTGGTAGCATTCCTTCAAAAAATCTTGACATAATGGGGGACTGCTTCAGTTATTCATTGCACCATTTACATTTAAATTCAAATAGTTAAATAGGAGGAGAGCAAAAAGAAAAACTTGTACTTTTTAGCATTAAAGCATAAATATTTTAACTGACGAATGCAAAGTAATTATCTTTCAATCAGCTCATTGATAAATTGAGTAAAATGCTCTTGAATATACTGTAGGAAAGAATAATTTACTACAAATCTTATTTTATAAACTCTTTTAAAGAAGAAACAACCTTTTGGAGGGTCCTGACCTCCAGTGATTCTGAGTGACTGCCAGTTAAATAAAAAAAAGGGCTAGAACTTAGCTTTGTGATGCAAGAAACATATAAAGATAACTATTGTAGTTTAAATTAGGAGTTTTCTTAATTAAAGACTTATTTCCAAATAATGTATCTAAAAAATATCCACCTATTTTGATATGCTAATTACTTAGATTGAAAGCTTGCTTAAATCAACAGCCACGTTTTTATTTTATATTTTAGTATAGTTTCAGAAATGGGCTTCACATTATAGAATTCAGTATTTAGCAACAAAGAAAAAAGAGAAAGGTCAGTAAATCTAGGCACAAGTGTTATTTTTCTTTCTGATCTGTTTCAGTTTCAGTAACAAAGCTTTCACGGTCATCCCCCCGAACCCCAATAAGAGAAGAGAGATCCAGAGAAGTGAGTCTTTATGTTTAGGCGTTAAATCAGATTTACAAACTCTGATTTATTGTCAGGTAAATATTAACGTGTGCTGTGATTGGTTGATCAGAGGCAGAGGCGGAGCTCGCCGCTTTGGAGGAGCTGAGGCTGAGCAGAGCAATGGCGTTTGTCTCCATCAGCCCCAGCACTGTGGGTGAGAGAAACTGATACATCTTATAATTAATAGGATTCATATGTTTATTTTTAGACTTGAATATTAATGTACATGTGTGTGGAGGGTGGAAGAAGTAGCAATACCATGATCTGAAAAAGACAGCATGTAAAGTAAATAAGTCCTGCATTTAAGTGTTCTTAAGTAGAAGTACAGATCAGCAAAATGTACGAATAGTTATAGTATACTCATTATGCAGATTAAAGTAAAACAAAAGTAAAAGTTCAAAAGTCCCAATTAAGAATCATACATTTTAAAATATTATGATCTTTGATGCATTCATGTGTTCAGGTGGCTGTATGAGTCTGGAGGAAGTACGCTTGAAGCAGCAGCAGGAAATGATGCAAGCCAAGAGGAAGCAGAAGCCGGTCAGATATTCTATAACTATTTGCATTATTTTATTTGTTTTGGTATTATGTTTTAATAACACTCTAAAATACTCATTATTAACATTTTTTTTTAACAATGCTACAATGACTTAAAAATACAAGAAAGATTCACATAAGTTATTTAATGATTACATCTTTAACATAGTGAATCTAGAATCAAGGGTATTTTCTTGCTTTTTTCCTGCTTTTAAAACAAGGTTAGCAAACTTTAAACACATCAAATGTACTCATTAATCTGTTTTTTATTTATGTACATAAGAATATTTGTTGGTACCTTCATCTGCAGTAATATATCATATATAGTTTGTTGATAATATTTTGTAAGAATAATCTGAATCTGTGGAGTAACTATAATGCAGTAATGTATTCATATCCCCCTCTGAAATGTAGTAGAGTAGAAGAATAAAGTAAGTAAATGTATTCAGTTACTTACATTATGTAGCAGTAGTGATATTAGTGTAATTTAGTTCACACTAATAAACCTAGATAGTTAATAACGAGTATTTGCTTTCTTGTTTTTACAGATGATGAAGCAGCTGATGGAGCAAACTTAAGATGTTGGATAGAACAGATACAAATTAAACATTGAAATATAAATGTTAATTACAAAAGTATAGAATAACATCACCAGTTTTTTGTACATGCATTGTACTACATATTTTGTATACAGTTGTTTAGTATGTCATGTGTTGTGTATTTTGTATATTAAAGGTATGTTGTATTCGAATCATACAGATGTAATAGTTTTAAAAGAAGCATAAATTCACACTTTTATTGTCTCAATTTACCCCATGACTATATATTATTTTGCATTGTTCACAGCATGGCCATACACATTTGTTTGTTATTAATCATAAATTAGTGATTGTATTTAATTATATAGTAAATGAATTGTTCTGAAATGAACCATCCCACAAACTTAGTACTTAAATAAGCATAGCTATTGTTATTTATCAACTGTGTGCGTGCGTGCGTGTGTGTGTGTGTGTGTGTGTGTGTGTGTGTGTGCGTGCGTGTGTGTGTGTGTGTGTGTGTGTGTGTGTGTGTGTGTGTGTTTGTTTGTGTGTATATATACCAGATATATACGTACGTGCGTGTCATCCTTTTATTAACAAGCAGAGGGTGTTTGCTTCCTGTTTCAGAGGCAGTGAGGGTGCACATGGTTTACACATTACAGTATAATACTGAATATTTTATAAAAAATATAACTGACTTTAGTTTTTTTGTAACATATTGTTCCCTAAATGATTAAGCTATTCTACAGGGATTATCCATACTATAATGACAATAGGCTTCAACATGTCATAGCAATTAGATAAGGTCACAAAATGTCTTTGTTTTTATTGGGATGATGTTACATTTGCAAAGTTTGCATAACACATACTCATGCACAGATAAAAAAACATGGAGCTGAATGTCACCATCGTGCGTTTGTCTCATGCATACATAATTAAAATGTCATATTAGGTGACCGAAACATTCAGTGAGCATGCGCAGGAGATATTGCAATATTTGTAGTTGAAGCAGCTGTAATTGTTTTGTGCAGCCAATGATTGTAGTCCAATACAGACGCCATTCTGTGACGCTTGTGCTGCGTTCAGGGAACACTTATAAACTCCAACTTTTTATCTCGAGCGTCTTATGAAAATATGAACGCAAGTATGTATATTATAATTTCAACAGTTGATCCCGTTGCAAACAATTTTTATTTGATAAGTTATTGGCAACTAAATATTTATAATTATTAACCTGAAGCCATAAAATGTTTTTTTTAAAGCACATTTTAAACGCAGCTGAAAGTATTATCCAATTATTTGTTGTGTATATTATACACATTTTGTTGGGATCTTCAGGGAAAGACATACGCCTAATTAGAAGTACACATTTGTGACACTTATTTAGGATTATTAAAACATATCAGGTTCGGATTCATATCTTTATTTGTATTCATACACATACAATTATATATTTTATTTTTTGTGAATCAAAGCTAAATCTGGATTTGGGTTATTGACAAGAAAGTTTTCACATCCCACGATTTGTCCTGGTATTGTGGTGCATTATAACAAACCTAAATGATTTTTTTTTTTAAATCAGTAGAAAAAACTGCCTTAATTCAAGAAAGATTAAACGTAAAATAAAACGTTTTCCAAGAAAAGGAAATATATCATAAAGAACATCTACACTACTGTATATTAAGCATACATGTTTTCCCATGAGGGGTAAAAGCGTTGATTCCTTTTTTTTAATAATAGCGACATAGAAACATTCAAAACTAGCTTTATATTTAGGTCTTCTACATTTAAAAGAGAAATAATCTTACTCTAATAAAACATAAAACACAAGGCATTTTCTATTTGTTAGTTTTAATATCATATTTTTTAAATTGTGATACAACATATACGTTTATCATGAAGTACTTCTATTAATTGAATAATTATTGCATATTTTTATCTCAAAATTACTTAAAGCTGTAATGAAGCTTGAAACAGAGTATTATTTTTAAAACCACTGCTCCCATTATATACTACCATTCTACATTGTAGACATGTACTTGTTCATAACTTGTTCATTTGCACTATTTTTGTGGTTTTACACTTTACTTGTATGAATATATATATATATATATATATATATATATATATATATATGTATATTTGTATTGTTGGTTATTGCTGCTTTTCATTTTTGTATTAGTATGATTATTTAGCAAATAGAGTTAATTCTGCAGAATGAGTACTTTTACTTTTGAGATTTTAAGATGATGCTAGTACTTGTGTGCTTTTACTGTATATTATTTATGCAGGATTTTCACACACACAGTATTTCTACACTGTGTTTTTTATACAGAATACTTATTCCACGGATCTGTAAAACATTTTCATTAGTGTAACAACCATGTTTCCGACTGTGCCTGAAGGCAGCATGATTCGGTGGCTGCTGAGCTGATCTTTGTGCGAACGAAGCAGAGCGGTCGCAGATAGCAACTGGCAGCAAACACATACAGAGACGGCGGAGGAGACAGCTTTTATCCCCGAAAAACAACACCTACAACGACAATACAGTGACAGCGACTGCCTTAAAATGGTAAGAAGCCTCTTCAGGGTTGTGAACGTAAGCCGGTGGCGCTATTTTTTTCATGACAATCAATTTAGCCAGGAGCTAGCTGGCTAATGCTAACTGTTAGCGAACTGTTTTCCTGACTCATTATTGAGCAGCCCGTGAAGCTAGGCTGCCATTTTACACCAACAACACAGGCAGATGGTCTTTCCTGACTACTGCGGTTTGCTCGGTAAAGGCCGAATGTATCTTAACTAAAGCCCCAATACTACACATGTATCTAAACGAATCAAAAATGTGATCAAAATAGAGATTGTATTTTAATTTAAAGCAGCACCAGGTAGCCAAGCTAACGTCACCTACAAGCTAACTGGCTAATCGAGCCTGAGAAGCTAATGATAGTTAGCAGTATTGCGTAGCAGTGTTTGTGTCCATTCGCAGTTCAGCGTTGGATAATCTCAACAAACATTTAAAGAAGCAGTCGGTGTAAACCTTTATTGTTTTTTAATAGATGGTTACACAGTCGTAATTTAGCTAAAGCTGCTACATTTCGTGATAAAAGCGAGCAGATTGGCCCTCTTGAGGGAAGGGTAGTGATTTTGAACATGACACTGGGCTCACACACTCTTCGACTACCTGGAAAATACCTGGTCTGTGCCACTTCTAGGCCTAGAGATGTGAGGTTAATAAGAACAGGAGAAAAGACACGTTTTTGATAAGACGCTGCATGATCAGGACCCCACTGCTGGTAAATACATGTTGGTTTCTGGTCATCTCTTTCTCTCTCATGTATAAAGGAGAGAAAACACACATTTGGCAAACCTGGTTGTTAAATCTCTTTTCACATCAGTTACTTTTTTGTTTGGGAAGTTTGTAAATACTTAACATTGTCATGGGAAGTCTACAATGAGTGAATCAAGTAATGCATGTCTTTTGTTGTTTTATAAGCCAGTTTTCAAGAATATTTTCCATTTGACAGAGATGGAGTATTTCGTAGCCAATATCTAATATATTCATACCAACATTGGCTAATATAAATGCTTTTATGGAAGATATACTGCCACACTTTAAGGAACACCTGAAAGAGCCATGTTTATTAAAATAGTTATTTCTACGTCTGGAGATGTTAGAAAACAACCCTTGGATTTTGGTTTCTCTTTAATATTATAAGACTCTTGGGTTGCTTATTGGCTATTTTCTTTATAGTTGGGAGTATTTCCCCCAATTTTAAGGACAAAGCAAACACTCACAGTTACCATGGTTTTGTTAACAATGTGTTGGAGCCTTACTGTTTATCTTTGATTGTTTATGCATTTGTAGAGCTTTTAAAAACCTACAGATGGTCAATAATGTATTCTACACTTGTCCAGATGGTATAAGACATTTACATTTGCTATATTCTTTTGAGTTGTAAGAAGTTAAAATCAGATTTTCCAGTAGTGTTGATATAAAGATATACATTTATAGAATAGGCTTAGTACATACAAAGTCAAACTCAGAAATGCCTAGTTAGGTTAGATTAAAAGAAACATACTCATTTTATTATGTTTCAATGTGACTGTGTTATGAAAATGATTCTAGACCCTTGTGATATTGCCTACTCAAGCGGATGTAGCCTAGTATTGATGTTGATAGATCCACCCACTCCTAGAGTTATACTGGACATTTAAAGAAAACATGTGCAAGAAAACATTACATATTTTTCTCACTTGTCTTCACTGAAAGTGAATTTGAAGTTATTTGAATATTTTATATTGGGTCAAAACATGAATCTTATTGATATTGTTACATGGGAAAAATCCAGCTTGGTACGTGTTTTATATTGATCGATGAGGCTTAATTGTACATGTGTGGACACGTCTTCTCCCCTCAGAATCCACTGTTTGAGTGTGAGGATCTGTGTGTGTTTTTACAGCCCATAGGTGCAGGTGGGTGTGTGTTGGTATTTACAGTAATGAAGACATCAGCTGTATGGTGATGATCATTTTGCATATATACCATGAAAAACAGCTGCAGAATTTTCTATTCTAGCACACATGGCTATTCATAGGCTTTTGCACATCTGCTCTATCATATCTTGTGAAATATTTCCTTTTAAGGAGGGGTGTGAATATTCAGTCAATCTTTTATAGCATATAATTACCCAAAATACAGAATGCAATGCTAGTTGTTGTTGTTGTTGTTGTTGGTGTTGTTGTTGTTGTTCTGGAAAGTTGAATTAATGTTGGTGCATACAAAGATTTATTGTCTTGCAACTTTGAGAGGATTGGTACAGTTTCATATCTAATGTGGTGGAGAAATATATTTTACCTTGAGATGTATTCTACAAAGAGCACATATTGCAACCATTCAGCCTTTTGCAAGAGCTCACTCGACACATATCAAGTTTAGTAGTCGGATCCTTTCTTTGATGAACATAATGTACGACTGAAAAGGTTCTGCAATAGTGTTGAAATGGCAAGAGCTCTTTCTGAGCAGGACTATTCACTTGTTTATATAGAGATCAAAACATGAGGCTTTGCTCCTGAATTATGAGATCTTCTGCTTCTTTCTGTCTTTATTGTGAATTTATAGTGATGATGAGATGAAGACCAGTGTTTCCGCCAGTCCAGGGCTGAGAGGGCGTCCACCCCGAGAGTGGGGTTGTTTTGAATTTTGACTTGAGCCGTCCCTTATAGATACTGTCTTTTTACGTTAGTGAGCCGGATCATGTGCAGCTGACGCGCGTGCTCCACTAAACCCCCCCCGCTCATTGCGTCTAAATCGTGCATGTTCCGTGTTGTCCTGTAGAAGGCACCTTCGATGTCGGGGAAACGATCTTCAATACTCCGAAAATAATCCCACCAGACTCCTTTGCCCCTCCAACAGAGGGATGTCCTTGTCCTTTTTCCTTTTCATAATTTCAAGCGATAAAAACTCGATCTTCTCTCGAATTATTAATATTTTTGGACGCCCTCGGCTCGAGTGAAAGTCAAATGACGGCAAGACGGCCCCCTGGCGGAAACGCTGATGAAGACTCAAAGAACTTTCACTGTTATCTGATATTTTAAAGACCAAACGATTGGCCGATCTATAGTTGCAGCCCTAATTATTTTGACTTGGCTTGCTCCATTCAGTAAACATTCTAAAAACAAGAATATGTTCAAATTAATATGATTTATGACAAAAAAAGCTTCACATTAGACAAGCTGGAACTCATGATTCACATTTCTTCTTGAGAAATAAATCAAACTAAAATAAACAGAATAGTTGGAAATACTTTTTTTGCCAACATTGTTCAGTGCTAACCCTTAATTGTTTTCCCAATTTAGATGCATCTTTTTAAGTATAAAGCAGACAAATAAGTGTTGTATTGCTTCTCCTGCAGTACAATCAGTCTGCTTCTGAAGATGTAATGTCCTGTCAGCGATGATAAAGCCACCTCTTTCACCTGGCCTGACCCCCCCACTCTGTCCTCTGTGAAGTGACAGCGCTGAGGGCACTGATTGTAAAGTCAATCTAAAGGGCTGTGAGTATCTGCTGCTCTTCTGAATGCTGAGCAACACAAATCAAAAGCTGCTTACATTAAAGAAATGTCCTCTCGTGTTGCATCACCCGGCTCATGATCGGTTTGCTCACTCACTCTCACACCTGACCTTACAAGCTAAAGAAGGGCTCCTCGCTGTGATTGTTACACTTGGACGTTTTTAGTTTGGCTCACCCAAACCCAGATTTAAAGAAAGGAGATTTTGCTTTGTTATTGTTTGTGTTTTTAAATGTAGGGTATTAAGTTGTTGAGTCTGAACTCTGTGAACTCGGTAAACAGATTTACCAGGATGCGCTTTTATTTCCCACCAGCACCTCTCTCACACAAGACAGTACAGATTTATTTTCTGTACGAGAGTAGAAATCAGCTGAATGCAGGTGAGCTTTGGCTCTGCCAGCCATTTGGCAAGAAATCAAGTTCTTAAATGAAAACATGTTGGTATTTTGAAGTCCTCTTGTTGCTGCGGACAGCAGATAGCAGGTTGAGACTTTAAAGTAGTTTGTGGGCCATTTTAATTTAAATATAAAAAAACAAATTTGCTTTTCACACAAAGCAATTTATGAATGTGTAATTTGTTTGCAGCTGCAATATAGTGTGTTGGTTTCCCCCTCAGTCCTCAGTTAGTCTCTTCCATCCCACCATCAAGTTATTTTTAGTGGTTATTTGTTTTTGGTGGTGTGTAATCAGTTACAGTTTAATGTGCTTTCGCCTTCATACAATGTAAGATATGTAATCATTTGACAGTGAAAGTGGTGTCCTCAGGGTGTGTGAGTCACACTTTTTAATGAACTTAATATTTAGTTTAATATCTTGTGGGAGCAGCTTGTTGCCACTATGAACATGCCAATAACAGGTCCACCTTAAGTGAGCTTTAGCAATTGATGATGGCAAGTATCGATAGTTGCTGCCTTCCTTTTTCTGTATAAGTTCAAGTTGATTCATTCATATGGCTTGCTCTACCCGACCAACAGTCTTAAAGCACAAAGATGTTTAAATTAATATAGTATATATGACAAGTCAAAGCATTACGTCAGAGAAGCTGGAACTTGCTAATGTGTAGAAACCGAATAGTTTTGAATTTGCCTAAATAGTTTCAGCTCTGACTCTTAATCGTTGTAGACTGACAGAGAACATAGATGTTGTATTGCTTCTCCTGGCCAAGTGACTCTGTCATACAAACAGACCATCTAGTCCGTCAACAAGACTTGTTGGCAGACACGTACAGGCCATTTGTTCCCTAAAAAGAACATGTTCCCCGAAACCAGACCTGACCTTTGCTGCTTTCTGCCCCTTGTGGAGGGGGAATGGACCAACTATGACACAGGGATTCCTGTTTCACAACAAACTTTCTTCCAACTGCTGTCACACACAAGCTGTACTCGATGGCTGATTACAGGTCAGATCCTGAAGCAGGACATGTATATAATACCTTCTGCTGTGGGAATCTGAAATCGGATCCAAGTGCTGCTGTGAAGGGCACCTTTCCTCTGTGAATACGGAGCACAGAAAAACCAGCGCTCCACCCCTGTAGCAGTACGAGGTATACTAACTCGGTATTGTCTGCCCTAGTTACCATAGCAACTGCCAGAGCGCCTCAGGTAGATGGGGTTGCCTTTTTCTGAGTTAGGTGAGGATCTGATGAAGAGATCTGAAACAAGTTGGAAGTCTGGGCCCTGCATCTGTCACCATCCAAGTAAAGATGCACCAATTGCAATTGATGATGACCAGTTTTTCCTAAATTGGAATCTGCTGATTCTGATTTCGGCTTATTACGAGTTGTCTAATGAATTGGCGTATAACAATGTAATGTCCTCGGCATTACATTGTTATATGTGCTGGAGACCGAGGCTGGGCAGATTTAGGTGACTGATGAAGGCCCGATGATGTGCCTGGAGCTCACTGCTGTTTCACGGCTTTGCCTCGGCCTCACTGCCTCCCTTTATCATCCTGCCAAGAGTGTACAGAACATGAACTGCAGAATGTGAATGAAAATATTTGACTGAGTAAACAGAAAGATGAAATAGGAACATATTTGTATTGTTGAAACAAAATGTTCCCAAAAATACTAGCCAACTATGTTTATCATGCAATTCATTTAGTGCCCAAGAATGTCAAACATTAACTCCTGGCATCTTTTTCAGTTATGATACTTATTTATATACTTACTTATTGTTTCAGTAACATACTTAAAGGTGGGGTAGGTAAGTTTGAGAAACCGGCTCGAGATACACTTTTTGTTATATTCCAAGGAACGCTCTTAACATCCAGATAGCAGTGAATATCTGAAGTGCTTTGACAAAAAATCCATAAAAAATGTCATCTGTAAAAAGCACGACCAATGAGCCGGCCCGGCTAAAATAACTGGACGGCCTACCTGCCTGTCAGCCTTCCATCTGTGCACAAACGTATCTCGTGCCCTCATTGGTCATGTGGCAGTGGCAGATTTTTTTCGGCTGTGTATTTTCAAATTCTAGCGCACTCTAGCTGGTTTCTCCAAAATGACCTACCCCACCTTTAGCATCTTATATTCACGTAACATCTGTTTTCATATTGAGGTTAAATAGTGAAAATAATCTGCTATGTTCTGCTTTGAATTTGGGGAAGAACACAGGTATGATAGAAAGACCAGAAATTAAGCTGTCAAGTTCTTCCTTATTTAAAAATATTTCCATTTTGAACTGTTTGTGAGACAAACAAACGAGTTGAATATGTCCCTTAAGGCTTCAGGACATTTTGATAGTCCTTTGTTTCCATGCTATGGTCCATAAGAGATTGTTATTGAAAAGGCAGCCCTATTAAAATAATATTATTACATATTCTGTTAAGTGATGTAACTAATATAAATAAATATTGTAAATATAATCTTATATTCATCACAAACCAATATTTGCTGACTCACTTAAGACCCTAACTTCAGTGTTTTGTCTTCCCACGTCCTTATAAGCAGCTGCTGATTTGTAGCTGCTGTCACTGAAGCTGCTCAGACGTCATGAGTTCACTCGGTGTCCGGCGTCAACAGGGACAGGAAGTAAACAGAGCCGGTCACTCTGTTTCCTCCCTGCCACTGACAGATTTCTGCACTTGTCACGTCCTGAGTCTCTGGCTGGCCCTAATAGCTGAGAACGTCCGGAGACGGGCAGCGCTGCATGCCTGCTCCCTCTAAATATCTAAATATAGCAGTGCTTTCTACATGCGCGCAGCCCTTTGGGGGCTGATTCTGTTAGGCACTGTTGTAGAGAAACCTATTTTTTTAAACAACCTTTTTTTTATTCATTTAAGCCTCCAGTAGCGTAACATGCCATGTCATAACTCATATCAATAGTTTTATCAGCAATCTATCTTTCTGGTTTATTTTTATTTTGCAGAGCTATTAAAACAATCAGCTTCTTCAAATGAAAGGCATCAGATGTAATTGTTATCATGCAGCAGCAGTTGAAATAAGGCTGAAACTAATCATGATTTCCTTTGTGGTAATACAATGATTTTAATTAGATGAATCGCAATATATTCAAAAAGGCATTTCCCAGATTCCAGAGTGACAACTGCTGATAGCTGGTTTTCTCTAACCAAAGTACAATACCCACTGACATTCAGTTTGAAATAAAAATAAAACCTAAACTCAAATTGGTTCCTCTCTGCTTTAGTTACAACTACAATAATCCAGAATACTGTATGCACAACTCATTTGATCAGATAGTCAAGCCAGATGTCCAGCCTTTAGTATTTTCTCTCTTTTTCCTGTTGTCACTTTCTGTGTGGCTTGAAATACGTCTTTGCCGCGAACTCTGGGGTTCATTTACCATCTCCTCTTGTCCTGGCTGTCGGGATGAAATTACAGCTTCAGGTCTGACAATTAGCCTTAATGATGCTGCCTCCTTGCACTTTCATTAGTGCCACTGTTAAACCAGCTGCTGCTACTCTTGTGATGTGATGGTGATGCAAGCATGGCCCGACCTAATATTCATTACGAGTAGGGGTAAAAGTTGATTCACAAATGCAAAAGATCTATTCTTGTAAGTCAAGTTCTGAAAGAGGCTTTTGGACTAATACTTAAACATTATTGGCTTCTCGTGTCCAATAAGGAACCTTGTAGATGAGGGAGTCTTGGCACTGGAGTGGCCTGGTAGAGGAAATGAGAAGTGGACTAATCCGTTATTAGCTGAGTTACGTCAGGGTCTGGTCAGAACCGTGTGTGAAGGGATCAGCGCCAGGTGTCAGCAGATGACCTTACAACTAACCTGTAACCGTACTGAGGATTCTTAAAAGATGGTTTCTTCTGGGATTTGAAATTAATCTTTATAGTTGCTACTGCCAGCCTTCTTATCCTTTTTTATTTAGCCTCTTTACTGGCAATGGAGTGGTGCAGGAATGAGTCCTCTTCCCCGTAAAGGAGTCAGCATTTCTTTCTGTCCCTCGCCTGGAAGTCAATGGTTTTTTGAACGGGTTTTTGGTTACAAGCCAGGAAAGAGGAAAAAAGACAGACTGGAGAGATTTTAACAGTTTAAAAAAATACCTCAGTAAATACCACACTGATGAGTTTAGAAATGGCGGTTGTGAACAAATGTCTGAATGAGACGACTAAACGTCATAAAGCCGAACATTAACCGCCTTCAGCTTAGCAGTGGTGACGTGAAGTCTTTCGACCGTCTGTAGAGTGCTTTTATGTGTAGATTATCAGGCTGAACAAAAAGTACAAGTATCATAAAGGTGTGTTAGCAACAGATCTTATTTTCTGCAATAATCCAAAATCCAATAAAAAAATAAAAAAGTCCCTTGGCTTTTTGTAAAGGAAACCAGGGAGATGCTACCTTCTGCTTCAGTTTAAAAAAATACGTCATCACTCTATAACACATCATAATCTCCTTTTTTTCTTTGCTTCAGGTCATCTGGTGAGGATTGCCCAAGCTTTTAGGTGGAGGAGTGGCAGACAGCGCCACCCAGGCGTGCAGAGTGGGACTGCATCCCGCCCCACAAAACGTCATCCAGCATCCCGAAGCGCTGCCGCCCGATGGACCGCGCACTCTGAGAGCAGAGCGAGAGCCAGGACAGACACCAAGCGAGGAGCGGAGCGGGGGGAGAGGACAGGGAGGGCATTGTTCGCTAAGGAGAGCACACGGGCTCCACGATGTCGTCGAACAGGACCCAAAACCCCCACGGACTGAAACAGATAGGCCTGGACCAGATATGGGACGACCTGCGGGCGGGCATCCAGCAGGTTTACACACGGCAAAGCATGGCCAAGTCGCGCTACATGGAACTCTACACGTATCCTGCTGTGAGGATTATAGATTTCAATGTTGGATGATGGTAAATCCATCAAGTGCTCTAAGGAAAATAAATAAATTAGGGCTGGTCATTGGAAATGATGGCCATGATTCAGGGGTTACAATAAGGTGACGTATTGCAATTCTGAGGGAAACTGTCACACTATAATGAACATATGCATAAAAGTACATGAAAAGAATTGCGATCCAACAGTGGGACATTTAACATATAGCACAGCTTTTTGTGCAATAAAGGTTATAAATGATTATGAATACTGTTGATTAAAAATCAATATACTGTTTATAGTATCCCATAAACATAATACCCCGTTACTAAAGGTTATCGAAATGTTCTTACACACATTCAATTAATTAGCGGCATTTCCGAAGCAACATTCACAGATTTTAACTTCGGGATTTATGTTTTTTTTGACTGTCAGAAAAAAGCAAGGATTTAAAAATATATATTTCAGCTGAAAACTGTTTTATAAATGTTTTTGTCAAACTGATTTAGAAAAATTAACATTATATATACTAATATGTCTAATCTTTAATTACAAATAGAATAGGGAGGGATGAAACCCTCTTTAATGGTCACACATGCAGAATACACAGTGAAATGTGTTCTCTGCATTTAACCCATCCTAGTACCAGGAGTCTAGTACTAGGAGCAGTGGGCAGCTATTGTACAGCGCCCAGGGCAGGAGTTGAACTGGTGAGGTGAACTGACCTCTCCAAGTAGCAGTCCACACTCCATATTTAGGTCTGGTCGGGGACTTGAACCGGCGACCCTACCGCTCACAGTCCAAGCCCCTACTGACTGAGCCACTGAATCATACATATCCTTAGTGATGACCCAATTTACTCACTAGTTTATTTCCCTCATAGTTATGAGCATTCAACGGTGACACCAAAATTCACCAGTTTTGTTCAGTATCCACCCTGTGCTGTGTGGCAAAGTGTATTTCATGGCAATGGCTTTCTCCCTTCCTCTTCTGAAGCTAAAACCTGTCCTAGTTATGAATTCTCTAAAAATGAATCCCTCAGTCCTGAAAACAAGAAACAATACTTTGATTCATAATATCTACTTAATAACTGTTCACAAATTGTTGGTCAAAGGAAGTATTTATTCTAAATGTATTTGTTGGTATTTTCGAAAGGTGTGCACACTGTTCAAGTATTTCTGTAACGTACACAAAGAGAAGACACATTTTGTTGTGTGACAAACTTCTCTTCTTGTTCCGCACAGTATGATTTTAAACTGTATGCGAGCTCCAATCTTCGAATGACATATTCTACTTTTCAAAGCTTTTTGGCCCATGTCTACATCACTGGTTAGCATTTACAGCAACCTTTGTTATAATATTAGAGTGAAGCAATAATCTTTTGAGGTAAAGAATACATACAATATTTTTCCTGCTACCCATTTATTTTACGTAAAGAAAAGACTTGACATGCTGATTTATTTGAGCAGGGATTCACTTCAGCTTCAAAATGCGTTTGTACAGCAGGTAATTTACCTTCCACTAGTTCTTTGCTTTTTCAGTCTAATGAAAACCCTTCAACTCAACAGAAATAAAATACAACTATTTTAGTTAGTGTTTTCATTTCCACTCCAACAATCACTAACTGTGGTTTAATCAAAATAAATGTTTGAATCATAGATTTATTTGAGAAAATGTGGCCCCCCGCTTTTTCCGTTCCTGATTTCAGCTTTGGTGAGATTACCTTGGTCTATGATGTGTATATTGTTTCTGTGTTTATTCCTTAACCCCTCCCTCAGACATGTATATAACTATTGTACCAGCGTGCACCAGTCCAGCCAGGGCCGGGGCTCCGTGCCTCCAGCCAAGCCCCCTAAAAAGTCCACCACCCCGGGCGGGGCTCAGTTTGTAGGCCTGGAGCTCTACAAGCGGCTCAAAGAGTTCCTGAAGAACTATCTGACCAGCTTGCTCAAGGTCAGTCCTCTCCACTGGGATTAAAACACATCCTGTAATGTTTCACCCTCTGCACTTCACTCATATCCTTCCCCTGTTTTATTCTGCTGCAGGATGGCGAGGATCTAATGGACGAGTGTGTGTTGAAGTTTTACACCCAGCAGTGGGAGGATTACCGTTTCTCCAGTAAAGTCCTCAACGGGATCTGCGCCTACCTCAACCGTCACTGGGTCAGACGAGAGTGTGACGAGGGACGCAAGGGCATCTACGAGATCTACTCGGTGCGTATTAATATTTCTGTCAGTGTTCCGCCGTTGCATGTACATTTATTAAAGTAGGACACATGATATTTTTACTAGAGCATTCTATTTAATGTTTACTTTGCTGCCATTTGAAAGCAAACGTTTTTTTGTATGGATCACTAATTATTTTCCATTGATATCATTTTAATGAATGAAGAACTCTTACTTGTTACGGAGAATCCCTACTTCTACTTCAGCCTCTGTTCAGAGTAGAAGTTTCGTAAATACTCTTGGTGTGTTTTGATCCAAGCAGGTATTTCCAGCTTCTAATCTAAATTCTTTAACATGCTTTTGGAAATATTATTTTTTATGTTTTTACAAAGCATGAACGATAGTGAAAATTGCTGAGTTGAGTTGAGTAGTTTTCCAGTGCAGTAACCCTTAAACCTTTCCGGCTTCACTCCCTTGAGGACAGACTTGTCTATAAATGTCAAGTCATTCCTTAAGTACAGGGCTCGTAAAAGACTTTATACCTTCAAGGTAAGGGGTGTGGATTTGAATTAGGGCTGCTCAATTAATCGCAATTACGATTTTGGCTTGCAACGATTATGAAAACATTTGTTTTCAATAAATGGATGTTTTCAAAGTAAATGGATAATCTTTTTTAATAATCGTGATATCAATTATTGACCCAAATAATCGAGATTATGATTTTTGCCATAATCGAGCAGCCCTAATTTGAATGTACTCGTAGCCAGCATATCATCTTTTCATCCAAGCATTCACTTATGGGAGCATGAACTATGAAGGAGTTTATTTCTGGGTCTGATTAGTGGATTAGTTTATGAATCTCTTGCAGATTATTCTTGACTATGTAAACATACCAAAAAGTTACTGTTTTCTGAGGGGAATGGAAGATTAAAATAAGAGTCTTGTGAATGCCTCGAGGCGCTGAGGATAGATTTCAGCAAGATTTGAACTACAAAAGGAGGTTGGACAGTAACAAACATTCAGCCTAAGTTCTTGATTTTGTTTATTTACTCTTTCTCTCTTTTCCTACACTGCTGTTCCCTCTCAGCTGGCACTTGTGACCTGGAGAGAATGTTTATTCCGACCTCTCAACAAACAGGTGCGTTACTTTTCTTTTTGTGGGCACGGGGTGAGAAATAACACTGCAAAGAAATGCAAACAGTTAACAATATTAAGTTTTGTCTGCCTTAATTTACCTGTAAAACTCTTAATTCCATTATTTTTGCCGCAAATAATGACCATGAGTCTGTTTGCAGGTAACAAACGCTGTGCTGAAGCTGATTGAGCGGGAGCGGAATGGCGAGACCATTAACACCCGGCTGATCAGCGGGGTGGTTCAATCCTACGGTAGGTCAACAACACACGGAACAACTCGAAGAGAAACAAACAGCTGTTCTTTGCAGGCTTTAGACAACAACGGCAGCCAAATACTCTTGAGGTCCATTAGTACACTCCCCTCTGGAAATATTACAGATATTTTCTTGGTATTGGCCCTTCAAGAGATAGAGATTTGGCATACATTACGAAGTTGAACTAAAGATATGATTAACGTCAAAGTCAAGCCTCACTTAACCACACTAAACCTTCACCAAAACAAACTATATTTACTCTTAACATACATCGTTTGTATGAAGTTTACAATATTTGTTGTTGTCTCATGTCGCTGCATTTAATCAAAGTTAATATGAACAGCTGGTCAAACAAACTAAAAGTTAAAAATACATAGTTTTAAGTGGGTATAAAGGATAATCTGTAAACTTTATGATAACCAAATGTTGCCTTTTTATGATCGCAATTTAAACGTGATCATATTGGCTTCTAATGTCTGGAAACATTTGATTCAGTAACCTTTTTAGGGCTTGAATGTTAATAAGATGACTGTTAAAACTTAAACGCTAAAATCTTAAATTATTTGTATATAATTCAGTATTATCTTTTAATTCTGCTTTCTCTAGTTGTGGTCATGAATATATCTCCGTTGACAGTCATCAGTCAGTGGAGGTCATTGGTATGAGTTTGATGTTAAGCCAACACTGTCTTAATGGGTCTAAAAAAACAACCTAAAAATACTTGACTTCATGTAGAATATGTGCAGGAATTAGGAAGTTATTCCAAGTAAAAATACGATGTATAAAAATTGAATATGTTTGTTTGGCAAGCTAGTAGATCAGTCGAGGTGCAAGTATTTCGAAATGCAATAGTCTTTTATCAATAAAAACATTAAATTCTCCCTCTTGACAAATCTTAAAGTGACCATGACATTATGAGTCACAGCCATTTTTAAAATTGAAAACTATTGCAGGTGTTATCCTGTGGTTCTCCTCACATTAACCCCTGCTCCTCCCCTGTGTCTCCCCCCTCCTCCCCCTGCAGTTGAGCTGGGTCTGAACGAGGAGGACGCCTTCGCCAAAGGCCCCACGCTGTCCGTGTACAAGGAGTACTTTGAGTGTCAGTTCCTCACGGACACAGAGCGCTTCTACACCCGCGAGAGCACCGAGTTCCTGCAGCAGAACCCCGTCACAGAGTACATGAAGAAGGTACACCACCTTTCACTTCAGATACACACTATTGTTATAAATATTTACACGTATTTAGCCTTTCACAGATCGGGTTGCATGTTTTGTTGCTTTTAAATCTTGGCGTAATCTGCATTTTGAGCTGCCCGATCAACTTATTTTATGGATTTTAAACTTTCTAACTAATAGAGAGCAGAAGGTCTCTGTCAATGGACGCCTCTCTGACTCTGTCATCACTTCCAGAGGCTCGCCTCAAGGATGCGTTCTTTCGCCCCTACTTTTTATCATTTACACTGATAAATGCAGGAGCATGCAAGACAACAGCTACCTGGTTAAATTCTCTGATGATGCCGCCCTCTTGACCCTCCTTAGCGGCTCAGAATCAGGCCACGAGTGTGCTCTTACTGATTTGATTTCCTGGTGTGATGGTGTGACAGTTTTCTGGATTTAAATGTCTCTAAAACCCAGAAACTGATAATTGATTTTAGACATCACAAGGATGTTCCTAAGGAGTGAATCATACACAATGACAAGGTTGAAATTGTCACATCATATAAATACTTGGGCACCATTTTTGATGACCACCTCAAATTTGATGTGAATACTGAGTGTATTGTGAACCGCGGTCAACAGAGAATGCCCCTTCTTCGCAAACCGAACTCTTTCTCTGTCAGGCCTTTCATTCTTTGTCGTTTTTAACAATCATTCATTGAGAGCCTTATTTGTTTTTCTTTTATCTGCTGGTTCCGTAGCCTTACACTGAGAAACAGGAACAGCCTGAACAGCATTGTTAAAACCTGCTCTAAGATCATCGGCGTGAAACAGAGAAACTTAAACTCCTTCTGTAACCAACAGATTCTGCGGAAAGCAGAGAGCCTTCTGGCCTCTCCTGGTCATGAATTTCGTCTGTTGCCATCAGGGCGTAGATATGCTCTACCTGCTCTAAAGACTAATCGCTTAATCATTCATCCCTTCTGCACTCAAACTTTTAAATTCTTGAAAGGCTTTTAACTTGATTACTTACTTACTTATTTATTTATTTATTTATTATTGTGATGCTCTGAACTATTTATCGTGTAAATTGGAATGATCCACATCCAGGCTCCCGGGTGTATCAGTGTGTTTTCTTCCTGTATGCTCCTACCTGTGTACATGACATAAGCTGCTCATAACCAATTGCCCCTTGCGGGATTAATGAAATTGTTGATTGATTAATCTAAAATCTATAGTTTTCCAAGATCCACAAGCTTTGTTGTCCAATGTGTAGTTCAACATTATTGGCTTGTGGTACTTAAGAGTGTTTGTGTGTGTGTGCTCAGGCGGAGGCTCGTCTGCTGGAGGAGCAGCGGCGTGTGCAGGTGTATCTCCACGAGTCCACACAAGACGAGCTGGCCCGGAAGTGTGAGCAGGTCCTGATCGAGAAGCACCTGGAGATCTTCCACACCGAGTTCCAGAACCTGCTGGATGCCGACAAGAATGAAGGTAAACCTGCAATCTGAACTTCAATGAGTGTACATAGCTAGTTCTGAAATAAGGAAGAAGTTTGTATTTAAAAGGTGTTTAAAAAAAAAAAATCTAATTTCTCCTCTCAGACCTGGGCCGGATGTACAACCTGGTGTCCCGCATCACAGATGGCCTCGGAGAACTGAAGAAACTTCTGGAGACTCACATCCACAACCAGGGCCTGGCTGCCATCGAGAAGTGTGGAGAGGCCGCGCTCAACGTACGTAATATAATAGAAAACGGAGAAGAGCAGGACAACTCCAAATTTGAGAGGCTGAAAATGTCAATTTTGCATGAATACTGATTAAGCTGTTATTAAAATGATTGCGTGATTATTTTCCAGAATAAACTTTAAAGCTGGGGCAGTTACATAATGTTACAAATTAGGAAATGTACTTTAAAAAGTGCTTTTCGACCACTTTAATGAGGCACCAAGAATAGAAATGAGCTTAGTATCTTTCTGTCTTTGCCACACGGAACGGGGCCCTTTCTCACGAGAGGAACAATCATCAAACAATTATTAATTGTGTGAGGGTGTAAAAAGGAAGGCAAGTTTGCAAAAAAGCTGCAATGGAACTAAATATATGTGTGTTTTCCTCCAGGACCCCAAAGTGTACGTGCAGACCACGCTGGACGTCCATAAGAAATACAACGCCTTGGTCATGTCTGCCTTCAACAACGACGCCGGCTTTGTGGCAGCGCTCGATAAGGTAGAGAAACTAAACATCTGCCCAAGGGCAATTATCTGAGTTCTTCAGTTTCGCTTTCTCATCATTTTCAGGTGTCATTCTAAATTGTAATTTCATTGCAATTGTTTTCACAGGCGTGTGGTCGCTTCATCAACAACAACGCCGTCACCAGGATGGCTCAGTCCTCCAGCAAGTCTCCAGAGCTGCTGGCCAGATACTGCGACTCTCTACTGAAGAAGAGGTGTGCTATTAGTCCCGTGTGCATCTGAATGGGATCCGACCAAGCAATCTTAATCAGCTGATATTTTTAGAACAAGAAAATAAGTAAACCCTGAGTCTGGTTGTTTTTAAAACCTGTGCTTTTTCAGTTTTTTCTAGTGTCACTGCTGATTGTTTATTAAGGATGTTGATTAATGCAAATCAAGAGAAGAGAAAGTTAAAACAATCCAAGATAGAATAAGACTAGAAATACATGTTTTCTCTTTATACACCTATAAACTATAACCTGTTTCTGTTTTTACTCCAGCTCTAAAAATCCAGAGGAAGCAGAACTGGAGGACACACTCAACCAAGTGGTGAGAAACTGTGATCTGTGTGTGTGTTTGCACAAATATACTCATGTGTATGTATACTCTGTGTGTCTCTGGTCATGTTGTAGAAGCAGCTGTACTAGAAAAGTACCACTGAACCACTGACCTAAGGCGCTTTCACACCGGAGTACTTTTCCCTGTACTTTTCCCTTTTAGGTCCGATAGTTCCTGGAATTTTGCGTTCACACCAAAAAGAGAACTTAGTTCATGAGAACTTTTCCCCTCTTTTCAGTCCCTGCTAGAGAGGTGGTACTTTCCTGGGGAGAAAAAAGTTCCAATTTCTGATTGGCTGGGCGAATTGCAAACCACGCCCCGTAAAACTCTGAAAAGTTTTGTGAAGCCGCCATTGTATTTGCTGGCATTAGCAATATTAGCATTATCTCCGGGCACCAACGGAGAGAGAATAACTTAAGCAACACAAAAAAAAAAACATGGGAGCGGTGGAGTGATGGGGAGGTTCTGGCGATTTACTCGGAAGGCTTCAGTAGAAGCTGCTGGGACTCCCAGCAGCTTCTACTGAAGCCAGTCCCCACCTCCACGGACTTCGGGTGGCAGTATACGCCGTGAAGTTATTTGCAGCCTGCCAGGAAACCCAAAGCAGAAGAAGAAGAAGTGACGTCAGCGGCTTCATTTGCGTAATCTTCCCTCAGCGACTTATTCCGGTGTGAACGCGATCTGCTCTTTTGTTCCATGCGGGAACTAAGTGCTGGGAACTAAGTACGGCAAAGTACTTGGTGTGAAAGCGGCTCTAGTTACTCTCGTGGTAACTGTTGTAAAGAACGGTTTTTCTTTCTTAAGTTGTAGACACTGCAGTGAAAATATTTTTGGAATATAGTATCTGAATTTTGTCTCCATTGTTTATTATTATCAAATGCATACCTTTTATTTTTAAAGTCATACAATTACATTTTTTCTGAAACACAATGCATCATTTCACACTGTTTTAGTGCCCTTGTGAAATGCTTTTTTTTGCAGTTTGAATTGTGTGCAGCTGTCCAGGTTATCCATTTCTTAAACCTTTTTGTATGTTTTTGTCTTTCCTCTTTTCAGATGGTTGTGTTCAAGTACATCGAGGACAAAGATGTTTTCCAGAAGTTTTACGCTAAGATGCTGGCCAAACGTCTGGTCCACCAGAACAGCGCCAGCGACGACGCCGAGGCTAGCATGATCTCCAAACTCAAGGTGTGTGTACACAAAAACATCCACAGCAACCCTAAACCTCAGTTTCCCGAACACCTCACGCTGAATGTTTTTTCTTCTTTGTTCTCGTGCAGCAAGCATGCGGCTTCGAGTACACGTCCAAACTGCAGCGCATGTTCCAGGATATTGGAGTCAGTAAAGACCTGAACGAACAATTCAAGAAACACCTGACCAACTCTGAGCCTCTTGACTGTGAGTACTCACAAAAAAACACTGGTATCCGACGCCAATCATTACATTAATACGTATTTCTAAATTCTGATTTGAGCTTATACAGAGCTACTAAATGCAATGCCCATAAAACCTTTCTGAGTAGAAACTGAGTTTGTGTGTATATCTTGCAGTGGACTTCAGTATCCAGGTCCTCAGCTCTGGGTCTTGGCCTTTCCAGCAGTCCTGCACCTTCGCTCTGCCTTCCGAGGTAAAACCTGTTCAACTCAGAAAAAAACATTCACTATGCAGAAGAAGGTTTAATGAGGAAAACTAAATCCACAGCATGGTTTACCTTTATTCTGTTCCTACTGTGGGATAAAAACCTGTTTTTTTTGCTATTACTTGATTTAGACCTGTGTGAGATGTGTTGACCTGCTGCGTACTAACGATTGTTGATAACAGCCTTCTTAGGCTGTGAGAAATCTAAGTCAGTTATAATATTTTAGCATTTAAAGTTCAGTCAGTGTTGTCTTTTGCAGTTAGGTTGGGTCCCTCCTTTGGCCGTAGACCTCCCTGTCTAACTCCACTTTTTTTTTTCTCGCTCTCCGTTTAGCTGGAGCGAAGCTATCAGCGCTTCACTGCATTTTACGCCAGCAGACACAGCGGCAGGAAGCTCACCTGGCTCTACCACCTGTCCAAAGGAGAGCTGGTCACTAACTGCTTCAAGAACAGGTACGTGTTTCGGCTCAGCTTTAGGATATTTACATGTTGTTCCTTCTTATTCAACATGTTGAGCAGCTGTGAGGAGCCTGCACTTTGATTCTGTTTCACACTAAACCTGTTGTTGTTGTTTGCAGGTACACGCTGCAGGCCTCCACCTTCCAGATGGCCATCCTGCTGCAGTACAACACAGAGGACAGCTACACCGTGCAGCAGCTGACCGACAGCACGCAGATCAAAACTGTGAGTTTGATCACATTCTCACAAACGTATCCTTATACAACATGTATATAGATATTTTGAATAAGCAGAAGTATTCCTCCACTAACCGAGTTTTCTTATTTTATTTCAGGACATTCTGGTTCAAGTTCTGCAGATTTTGTTAAAATCCAAGCTGCTTGTGAGTAAATAAACAGCTGATCCTGATTTTGATATTTTGTTTCTTTGTGTTTGTTGTAAGATGTGTAGGGTTGCATCGGGAGGTATGATTAAAATATGTTTGTGTTCAGATCTGTGATGTGTTTGTGTGTGTGTGTGTGTGTCCTACAGGTGATGGAGGACGAGAACGCCAACGTGGACGAGGTTGAGTTCAAACCTGAGACCGTCATCAAACTTTTCCTGGGATACAAGAAGTGAGCAGAGACAGACCAATCATATCTCCCCGCTGCTGAAGACATGTTAAATATATTTTATTTAATTTGCTCTCGCTCCACAGTAAAAAGCTGAGGGTGAACATCAACGTACCGATGAAGACGGAGCAGAAACAGGAGCAGGAAACGACCCACAAGAACATCGAAGAGGACAGGAAGCTCCTCATCCAGGTGACTGTTCACACATCTTATATTCACCTCACAGCCTTAGAAGAGAAAAACACTGAGACAAACATGAGAAATGTCTCAATCTGGTGAAAGGGAGTACAGGGTTCCCGCGGGGTCTTAAAAAGTCTTACATTTCATAATCGGAATTTAAGGCCTTAAAAAGTCTTAATTATGATCAAAGAAATAAGAAAGGTCTTAAATAGGATTTTAGAAGGTCTTTAAAAATTATCGGATTTGAAAGGTACTTCTGTGTTGTGATTGCGTCTAAATGTGTTTTGGGGGAAATGCCCGTGCTGCAAAGTAACCAGTACGGTAATAGCCTTTCAGTTCCCCCCAACAATTTGTATTAAAATAAATCAACATGGAAATCAACTAGTAACCTAGCAACAAAGCTTCAGATAGCGGCAGTCAGAAATGAGGTATCTTCGAATCTACTTACAAATAAATATGGGGAAGTGTAAGTTCAACTGTATTTGGTTGGAAAACATCGAATTTAGTGCTCGGTTGAAACCAGTGGAGGGGAACGTGTTGGAAGCCCGCTGCACCTTTTGCAAACAAAATGTGCGTTTGTTTTGCTAATGCAGCGTTAGCTAGTGCAGCAGCTCCCGCAACAACACCGGGGGACCTCCGGGCGACGTTTGAGTCTACGTCAACCCTAAAAGCGGAGGTGCTGTGTCTAAACACCAATAATACAACAGCATGAAGACACTCTGACTATAGCTCTTGACACACACATAGACACACAGGGACACAGAGGGACACACAAACCCAGTTCTGTGTACTGTTATGTTCAGTCATTGTTCTTATGTTGCACATGAATACATTTACTTTGTAAGTAATTATGGGACGTATTTCGTCTTTCATAGCAATTTTCCTTCATACTTTCTTGCTGTGAAATAGGTCTTAAATTCTATTCAAAGTGGTCTTAAAAAGTCTTAAATTTGAGTTGGTGAAACCTGCAGGAACCCTGTAGTAAAAGAAGTACAAATGTAAAGCCTCATATAACCGAATGCAGGATTCAATGTGCTTTGTGCATAGTGTTTTAAATGCATCTTTATTTCTCCTGAGAGATATAATTGTAACATTTATTAAAGAAGAACAACAGAGCAATCCTGATTTTTCTTTGCAATAACGAATGTGTGTTTTCAGGCGGCCATAGTGCGGATCATGAAGATGAGGAAGGTCCTGAAGCACCAGCAGCTTCTGGCTGAAGTCCTGAATCAGCTGTCGTCTCGATTCAAACCCAGAGTCCCAGTCATCAAGGTAACACATGAATAGGAATGTTATATAGCTCTCTGGTTTTAATGTTCTCATCACACTGTTGTTTCACTCTTGGACACATGCACTGCAGCTTTTTGTTTGTGTTGATTTCATTTTATTGTGTTTTGTCAGAAATGCATCGACATCCTGATCGAAAAGGAGTACCTGGAGAGAGTGGACGGAGAGAAGGACACGTACAGCTACCTGGCCTGAACGCCCCCCCCTTCCCCGCCGGCTCTCCTCAGTTTTATTTGTTATCTTCTTCATTTCTTTTTTTTTATTTTATGTCTGAGTAATAAAGTGAGGATCCCTCTGACCGGCGGCCATGTTGTAAGTGTGTCGCCGACAACAAACATCCAACCCGAGGGGGGAGGAGGGTGAGGACTTTTTCCTGAACCCCTCGTGTTGAGGGCGGGAAACCCCGTCTACACTCTCTCCTGTCCCGTCCCATGCGTAGGACTCAAACACACACACTTCCTTCTTGTCATATTGTAAATAACAACACAGACTCTAAGAGGAAAAAACAAAAAAACCCTGCTCCCTTCTTTACATAGCGCAAACATAATGAATTAGCCAATCAGAGGAGAGCCGCATCCAAAGGTTTCTGCATGCTACTGCCTACCTGCACCACAGTGACCACGAAAAAGATTAAAAAGTAAAAATAAAAGTCGAGTCACTGGGCAGTTTCCCGTACGACGACGCTGACGGCGGTCCTGTAATTGAAAGTGTGCGACTGAACCGGAGGAGGAGTGGTGAGTGTCGGCCGCCATGACGCTTCTTCACCTGCTGAAGGTGTTTTTGGTTTGAGGTCGGTCGGGTTCATGCAGGAGGCCTGTTTCATTACTGACGGTTGACATTTGTATAGTGTGGTTCATTTTCTAAATGTGTGATAAATAAAAATAAGGAAAGATTTCTCTAAATGTTCTACTGAGACTCTGTTTACACCTCACTCGCCTGTTTGAATGGATCTCTGTTTTCTTCACTGGGTTTTTATTGGTCTACTTAATGTTATGTAATATAAAAACATTAAAGAAACATAATATGAAACTATATTGATACCACTGGTGGAATGTAACAAGATAAAATGTGGATGTAATTTTTGTAGAATAATGCTACTTTTAATTTGTCAATCTTCTGGAAAATCGTAAATGTTGAAGCAAGGGTTCTAGATGTAAAGCCTGATTATAAAAGAACACATAATATCCTCTTGTGATGTCAAAGAATGTAGTTTCTGTGTAGAAATATTTGTGTTTATTTTGGGTACACACTTTATTATAGAACTGATATAGGAGCTGAACTTGATCTTCAGGATTGCAACTCTACTCCATCAGATTTCAAAGGGAAATATTGCACTTTTACTCTACTACATTTATTTGTCGTTAATTTTGTACACAAAAAATTGTTCTTCCAATTGCCATGCATGGAGACCATGATGGAGACACAGAGTTCTGTAAGCCAATGGCTGTTAAGTGGAGGAGGGGCTTTGTCGGGCTGTCAGCCAATGGCTGTTTAGAAGGAGCTGAGTTTAGCTCAGTAAACTTGGCGACCCTTTCCCTTGCTTGATGTGTCCGCAGAATATCATGCATTGAGGAAACTGGCCTGTTATTCAGCTTTTGTCTATTTTTCTGTACAAACTGATGCTTTTTATCATTAAATATTAAATCGGTGCTGCCCGGCACGAGATGAACAGCTGATACATTTGCTGCTGCTCTTACTGGAGCTTTCAGCAGAATGAGGTGTCAGAGTTTTGTTAAATTTAACAAAATAAATGAGACACTGTACCTTCACGTGTCTGTAAACTAAACACAGCCACCAATGCATTTGACTTGTTTTCCTATTGGAACAACATGCGCATGACAACTGACACCACCATTGCAAGAGAACTAAATATGAAGTTTGGTGGATAATAATTCTGTCAAACAACCCGTTTTTAGTTTTATTCCGTTGACACAATCGAGAACAAAGAAAACCTGTCCACATGTCCCCGCTTGGCCCGGTGCAGCTTTGAAGTCTGATTTGCTAGCACCGTGATACCAACCCGACCAAACACGTGCTTCCATACTGCGAAGCCCCAACATCGGCTGCTGTGATTGGCCCGCTCGTTTGGCGCCTCTTAAATGTGCTGCAGCCGTAGTGGGCGGTGAATGCAAGACGGGGAGCCGTTTGAACCGTCGCTGTGCCGAGGCGGAAACATTGAAATTGGACAAATTGTGTATAGTGAGGGTGAGATGAAATGGTGTTATATATATCTACAAACACTGTGCCTTTTATGAGGCCCGGTTTAGAGTACTGTAACGTCTGCTTTTATTCTGTTTGCCGACTCTAAAGCTGTAAAGCCGGCAAAGTGTTTCGCTCCTTCCTCTCTGAGCTAACTGCTAGTTAGCTGCCGAGCTAACAGCTAGCCGGAAAACAGGCAGCTAATACCCGAGACAAAAGACGACTTTCCCCCGTCACTTATATCCAGAATCACTCTGTTGAATGAGGACTGAACCTCCTGTGCAGGTAAGAGGAGCTGTCAGTGTTGCCGTCTCTTATTTACAGCGCCTTTGTTGCGATGGTCTGCTCTCGATGCTTTGTTGGAGGTCTCAATCTTTGTTAACTAACTGTTAGCTACCTCGCCGGTGCCACATTTGGTATCCCCGTCAAAATATATTCCCCTTGTAAATAACCTGTTTTTAAAGAGTAAACTGTATCTTCAATATGAGATTAGGATTGAACTGTTTATTTTCCAAGTAAACAGCAGGGACTTAAAACTTGACACCGGGTATTTATCATAAGCTTGAATGTGTTATTTGTTGCTAGCTCTGGTTGATGCTTTTCTTATACAAATGCTTATTTGTGTGTAACCATTAACTGTCTTCTAGACACGTGTCATGTATATTCAGGTAATGAGGGAGAGCATCGATCTGTTTGAAGGGTCATTTTGAAACTAGGGTGCCATTTATATATTTATTAAAAAAAAGTGATTAATACTTTATATATTAATATCGGACTTGGATGTCATTTGAGGGATTTTCACACATTGGGTGCTCTCTCTGATCCATAAATTAGCCTGTGTTTATCTACAGGCCTTATTGGTAGTGATGGAAGTACTTCGATAACTTGCTTAACTATGGTGTAGAAATACCATAGACTGACGAATTTCCATCAGAAGTAAAAGTCCTGACTCTAAATGCTGCTAAAGTAAACTTAGAAACACCATCGTCTCCAAATACATAGGGACAGACAAAACAATCTATTTCAAAATCCTACTTAAGTAAAAGTAGAAACATAGGCAAACATCCTCCTCATCACAAGTCATGAATTCAAAAGGCTACAAAGGTAAAAGTAGAAATATTAAAGTCTATAGAAATACTCCACTCGCAAGTAGAAGTCCTGATTCAGTAAAAGTAAAACATGTTATTGTCCAAAAGTAGCCTACTGCATCACAAGTCAAAAATGATACAATGGAAAAAATACTATAGTATCAAAATATTATGTTTTTTTTCTTGTACTTTTTGGTAAAACTCCTTGATACAAATGTGGATTTGGTCATATTAGGTTACATACATTTAATTTATTTTATACTTCAAGATGGGTACATTATTATAAAATGCTACTAAATTAGAAATATGAAGTCTAAAAGTACTCCTGTCACAAGTGAAGGTCCTTATTCAAATTCTATTTCAGCAAAAATGAGAATTTCCTAGTTTCATAATCCGTTACAAGAAAATATCCAGATTTTGAAGCATTTGTTTATGGGGCTGCTAGGTTATTCTGGGATGTGGTTCTATTCGGTCCACACGTTTTATATCAGTTAGGGTAGACTAGATAGACATCATTTTGGTTGGTTTGGTACAATGTGTTCTGCCAGTTCAGTTTGCCATATCTATTACAATCTGACACATCTCTTACCAGCATGTCTCCATGACACTAAATGAAAGCTTGATCTCAATAGATCTTGTTGCTGCACCTAGACAGGTGGCTTTTGTAATTTGAACGCTAAGAAGGGCTAGGAAAAACCCTGTCACCTGTATTTGTTGCCCCATGAAGAATAACTGAGTGCAAGCTGCTTTTATTTTAATTTTGAGGGAATTTCCACATATCTGAATCACAGCCCAGTTTTCTTTCACTTTCAAAAGAAAATACAATGCAATTCAATGGAAGTACAGTCTCTGAAGTAGTAAAACAGTCAGAAATGCCTCACATTTATGGAAAATGTAATTTGTAAGAGATTAAGTCTAATCTAATGGCTGAGGACAACAGCTGGAAATTAGCAATGTTGGCTAAAACTGCCCCATTTACTTTTTCTGTGACAGTTGATCAATGGGGACTGTCCAAGACACTATAAACAAATAAACTAAACTAAACACACAATATGAACAAAATGTAAAAGATTCAGCCAACTTTTAATTGAACTGATTTTTCGGTTTTCTTTAGCTAAATAACATATATGTGGGCATATACAGTTTATTTTTTCTCTTGGAATAACGTCTCTATCCCCATTTTTATAACATTTAAAACAATAAGAGTATTTTATTTGTTCATCTAAATTAGCTCTGATTTGGTGTTGTGTCGTATTAACAACTAGGGGAAAATCTGGCTTCCATTGATAAGTTTCAGGAATATTGTGCTTGTTGTAAAACTGGATAAATATCTATGGCTGTGTAGCAGACATGAGGCTGGTGAAACTGGAGTTAATCAAAAGCAGTGTCATGATGTTGGTATCCTCAGGTTAGCCCCACAATATATACCAGATCTATAAGACTGAAACAATGCACATCAATAATAATTGCTATAATAGGCTTTTTTGCGTCAAGTAATCCCTGTACAGATGTTTCAGTCACCCTTAAAACACATGATAATACTTAGGAAACTGGAAAAGTTAATACAACTATTAAAACATGCAACAAAGAGCCTAACATTACAGAACAAGGGTATTACAACTAAATATGAATTAGTTTATTGAAGAAATATTAACAGTTTATAAAATCCATACAACATAGAGGCTCACTATACAGGACATGCCAATTAAATAAACATCGTAAAATTAAAAACATACATATTACATATCAAAAAGATAGCGACAGGGACACAAGACAGTATAGTGCAATTGAATTGTATTGCTGACAGTTGCTAATTCCGTTTTAACCCATAAGGACCCAACGTGACACGGGTGTCACATGAACTTTAAACGTTCTGGAAAGTTCCTTATACAGCTTTAGCCTTTATTTGATCTCTTGAAGTCCCTAAGTGACACACACTGAACAGTCTGGTGGGTCCTGGTCCAGGACATGTGATTTTTGTTCCCATAACAACATGTCCAAGATGTCCATGTGCCAGACTAACACATGTGACAGAACTAGCTACATTTTAAATGCTTTTTGTTGTTGTTGCTAAAGGTAAAATTCAAGCCATTTAAGAATTTAAAATGCTTACATAACATGTCCTTTATTACATTCAACCTGTTGTGGAAACATTTCTTGAAACAAATGAGACAAACATCGCTGTGACACTGGTGTCACATCGGGACTTTAGCCCTAAAAAACGTTCACAGTAAACCCAAAGTTACATATATGCACAATTAGAAATATTATTATGATCTGCTCAGTTAATTTAGCTGATTCAATTATATTTAGTTAATATAATCTTTATTCTACAATTCAAAGAATGTTCAAACTAATTGAAACCAAAAAATCACCCTCATTAATTAAGTTATAAATAAGAGTTATTTTACCATTAAAGCCCAATGTGACATATGTCACATTTCAGATATTTGACCCTAGGGGGGGTTACTTGTCAGAAATGTGTTCAAGGTGGTCTATTTAGTCTAAATGATGTTCCCCTTAATTTCCCCAAAAGTAGAAATGGGTCTGGATTCTTATGGATTAATTGACCTATGGCTTAAATAAGTTGTAAATAAAGTGTATGTGGTTTTTCCTTAATGGTTGCTGGGATGGTGTTCCATATTTGTACATAAGACAAGCATTTTCATGTTTCTTGTAAAAGCGTTGTGTGAAAAACAGAAACTTGAATCTTCCTTGCTCTCGCACTGCAGGTCAAACATGGTGCTGACAGGGAAGCGCTCGGAGAAAGGCCCGGCATGCTGGAAGAGAAGAGTGAAGTCAGAGTACATGAGGCTGCGGCAGCTCAAGCGCTTCCGACGAGCCGACGAGGTCAAGGTTCGTCCACACACACTCCCACCTTCACACACTGCACAGTTTCAGGGACTTCAGCAATATAGTCAACTAGTTCAATATCCAATGTAGAGCCATGGATATGAAGTCACTGTTTTTACTGGGAAATGTTGCATGAAATGATGGCATATGTTGGCAGGTGGCTGACACGTTTTCTCTTCAATTCAGTTCATTTGAATGTTTTTTACCTATTCCAGAGCATGTTCAACACCAACCGTCAGAAAATCATGGATCGCACTAAAGTTTTGAATCAGGAGTGGGAGACCAGGCGAATCCAACCAGTGCACATCATGACGTCCGTTGGCTCTTTGAGAGGCACCCGGGAGGTCTGTGGATTCACATCATCCTCAGTACTCTAGTAGACAAAAGGTTTATCCACAAACGGTGGAATGAACCTAACGCCTCTGAAGGTTTGATGTGTAAATCTTCTCTCTGATTCTCTGTGCAGTGCACGGTGGACAGCGGCTTCTCGGAGTTCCCTCGGCAGGTCATCCCCCTGAAGACCCTCAACGCCGTGGCCTCAGTCCCCGTGATGTACTCCTGGTCCCCCCTGCAGCAGAACTTCATGGTCTGCATGTAGTGGAAAATGTTCTTTATGGAAGTTTTGTGCATAGTTGTAGAAGTGAAACATGACAGCAGTGATTGGTCAGCTGTCTGTGTGTGTCAGGGTTCCCTTGGTCAAATATT
This sequence comes from Notothenia rossii, assembly GCF_949606895.1. Lineage (NCBI taxonomy): Eukaryota > Metazoa > Chordata > Actinopteri > Perciformes > Nototheniidae > Notothenia > Notothenia rossii. Next base: position 17,487,806 of record NC_136911.1, on the reverse strand, counting down.
GGGTTTTATTATTGAGCTTGAAAATAATTGGTAGAAAGGCTATATAAAGATTGACACCATCAAGGCATGTAGGTTTTAGGTTTTATTGAAAAGTCTGTTTTTTTAAATAAATGAAGCAAAGAAATAAGAATGAATATTACGTAATATTCTGCGATGACTCAAACACAACGAATATTAAGGCTTAAGGCCTATATATATTCTCATAAAATAAAAAAGTTTAAAAAATGAAAAACTTTTCTAATTTGCTTTTCTATAGTGCATTAAATAAAAGATGATACTAGAATAAATGAAAAGATAACCCATTACCTGACTCATTTCATTTTGGGTCACTCTTCACTTGTTCCTGGTCAAAGTATGTGAATCCCGGGTGTGTGTGACATGTTTGTTCTCTTCAGGTAGAGGATGAGACGGTGCTCCATAACATCCCCTACATGGGAGACGAGATCCTGGACCAGGACGGGACTTTCATAGAAGAACTCATCAAGAACTACGACGGCAAAGTCCACGGAGACAGAGGTGAGGGCAAGGGGGCGTGAACAATGCATGCTGCTGCACTAAATGTTACTGTGGGAACATTTTATTGACGGTTTAAGGAACAAAATAGCTTTTTAACACACACAGAAGTAGACATCCAGCTTAGAACAAGCAGTTAGACAAAGTTAATGATTTAGCTTTAAATATATACACAAAGGCTTCTGGAAGTAAAAGATTGAAGATATTTAAAGCTGACAACTAAACTCTGCTTTCTAAATCTATAAGAGCATGTGAAAAATCTGTTAACCTCAAAATGCCTGCGGTGCAAATAGTAGTAGTTTGACTTTTCCCTATGACATCCAAACGCATACTTTCCTGCTGAAAATACATTGTTGTGTTTGGCAGAGTGCGGCTTCATCAACGATGAGATATTCGTGGAGTTGGTCAGCGCTCTCTCGCAGTACAGTGACAACGAGGACGATGAGGAGGAGGAGCAGCAGGACTTCAAGGTGGAGAAGGTGGAGAAGGTAGAGAAGGTAGAGAAGGTGGAGAAGGTGGAGCTGTGTGACAGCAAGGAACATTCAGAGGACCCGCGCAAAGACGGACTCATCAACAATGACAGTAAGTCCCTCACTGAGGGGCTATTGCAACTGCAATATGATTCACTTTTTGTAGGGATTAATCCATTTTTGATTAATAATTCTCATTATCAATGTTACATGAAATTGATTATGCTGTGATTTAAGTTTTCCCCCAAACAAATCTGTTTTGCAAGGTCTATAGAATACAATTAGTAGGCAATTAATATCTGTGCAGCTCTACTATACTTTTTTAGCCTTTAAAAATGTAAATAAATTCTGTCGCACTTTTAATTAACATTTAAGAAAGAGACGGACCTAAATCTAATTGAAGTCCTGCAACAGGGAAATGTATGGATATAACTTAATAAAGAAATGTAAACATGCTTATTTACTGACAACAGATGTATTTCTTCACGGTTAAGAAATAAAATGACGTGCTGTTTTTTTTTAACACTTACAATGTTTTATTTCTCCTTAAACGCCTTTTTTATAGTGAAACAACTCGTTTGGTAAGTGACATTTAGGGTTTTGTGAGTTTTGTTCCCTGATGGAAATGTTACGTCTCCAGGCCGAAGCAGTAGTGACGGCAGCAAGAAGTTTCCCTCTGACAAGATCTTTGAAGCCATCTCCTCCATGTTCCCTGACAAAGGCTCCACTGAGGAGCTCAAAGAGAAGTGAGTGGCTTTGTCTGTCTGTGTCAGCATTATGTGTAAATTAATCTATTAAAAAATAAAAATAATGAAGTAGCAGCCAGTAGCAAATGGTAGGTTTAAATTGCAGTTATTTAACAACAGTGTACACATCATTTGCAACATAACATCCAGTGTGAATATACAACGATTCCTCTGAGAAAGATTCTTCCTTTGGAAGAATGTTTCTCAGTCAGCTTGCAGCTTTGATTTCTGTGTGTGCGTGTGTGTGTGCGTCAGGTACAAGGAGCTGACGGAGCAACAGCTGCCCGGAGCGTTGCCTCCTGAGTGCACGCCTAACATCGACGGTCCCAACGCTCGCTCTGTGCAGCGCGAGCAGAGTCTTCACTCCTTCCACACGCTGTTCTGCAGACGCTGCTTCAAATACGACTGCTTCCTCCACCGTCAGTACACACACACACACACACACACACACACACACACACACACACACACACACACACTCTCCTCTGAAATAACATGGAGCGAGTCAGCCATTTGAATGAAAATGACTTTAAATATAAGGTATAATAATGCATTGATACAATAAACTGGATTTTTTTTAAAAGCCAAATTATTATTTATTCAGTTTTTTTCTATGTCCTTTAGCTTTCCATGCCACTCCAAACACGTATAAGCGCAAGAACCTGGAGAACCTGGTGGATAGTAAGCCCTGCGTCATGGACTGCTACATGTACCTGGTACAGGTGAGTCGCTCTTAGCACATCTCTTAGGCAAAATCCGTTTTTCAAACCATGCTAAAATATCAGAGGTACTTCATTCCAACCATGTGTAAGTCTTTGAATAACATAATATAAAACTACTTTATTAATGACCTTTTTTCACTTATTTATAGAAATATTATACTATACTTTATTACTTTTTAGAACATACTATAATTTCACCTTTTACTATCTTCATCCATCTTTGTAATATGGTGAGGCATGTAACTGCATTCATAGTAAGACTCTTATCCCAGAACAAAATAACATGGATTTATTTGGGAATATTTCAAACGCTTTCTTAACCTCGCTCTGAACTGAATACATTTGATATTTGAAACTGAAGTATTACCTGATGAAATATTATGTCTGCTGTGATCTCTCAGGATGGGTTGGTGAGGGAGTACCCGGCCGGAGTGGTTTCAGATCAGGTCAAGACGCCCTCCAAACGCTCCGTGGGTCGTCGCCGCGGACGACTGCCAAACGGCCGGCCCAGCACCCCCTCCGTCTTCTCGGAAACCAAAGACACAGACAGCGACCGGGAGGGCAGCAAGGAAGACGAGCGAGACAACGAACAGGACAACGATCATGACAACGAGCAGGAAATGGAGCAAGAGAACGGGGGAGAAAATGATAAAGACGACGACGATGACAAGAAGGATGAAAACACCAGCAGCTCAGGTACTCACTCGTAACATTAAGCTGCCATTAAAGAGCAACTTCCAGGTTAAAGACACCTGTGAATAAATGTGTAGGAAAATGATGAATACACTAGATTTTCAGAAAGATATACAGTGACTACAGTGACATCTGGCGTCGTTTTTGTAAGAAATGTTCACTTCCGCATAAAAAAGCCTCGGCACGTGACCTCCCGCGTGTGACGTAACATGGGGGAGACAAGGGGGAGAGCGGCCGGTGTAACATATTAATAAACATGGATCCCAATGCTAGTTTCGACACAGAAGACACAGAAGAAGTTGAACATGAATATTCGAATGCATATGATGGACCACAACCTTCTAATTATGAGCCTGCTAGGCGTCCAAGAGACCAGGAGCAGCCAAGGATTAGAAGAAATAACGGCCATCGGACAGAAATTGAGCTTTGGTGTGAGGAGAACCAGTGGAGAACTGGGCAGCTATCTTGGTGAGTGACCGGCGTTAGCTACAGAATGTTAGCTAACGTCACACCACAACATTGTGAAGTTAGCTATCATATATCAGGCTATAACTAAAGTAGCATTGATAATATAGTAACGTTACTGGCAGGACTGTTGATACTGATCCATAACAGAAACTAATGCGCAAGTATCAGCCGTATCTCGCGTTACCTAATGCAACTCCACACTACGGTGCTGTGTACCGGAGGGGAGACGCGAGATACGGCTGATACTTGGCGATCTGGCGGAGAAAGGTTGTGGAGCCTCCGTTGATATGCCGTTGTAAATGGCTTGATGTAAAGCAGGTGTGTAGTCGGGGAGGGTGCACAGCTGATTGCAGCAGGTGAGTGGAGGTTGAGCCGGGAGCCAGGAGTGACAGCCACTGCGCCCACACAAACAACGCAGACAGGGGGAAACAAACAAACAAACAAAAAGGAGACGGCTGGAGCAGTACAGCCACCACAGCGTTACCTAATGGAACTCCACACTACGTCTTACGGTGTCGTAAGGGGGAGAGGGAGGGGAGAGAGGGAGGGAGAGGGAGGGGGAGATATCTCTCTCTCTCTCTCTCTCTCTCTCTCTCTCTCTCTCTCTCTCTCTCTCTCTCTCAGGGGGGGGGGGAGAGAGATGTAATACGGTTTCCTGATAAAGCTGTGGAGAGTATGTGCTGCAGGGAGGTGGATGCACAACGCACCCAGGAACGAACGCTAGCTCCGGTCCTTTTTACTGTGGACTCGATGTCCTGACAGGCTGGTATTTGTGCAACCTGCACAAACACAATACTGCACCATGATTACAAATGGTGAAATACAATGTAAAAATACCAGCTCACTAAAACACAACCGCTCAACTCAACGCAACTACTAACTATACCCGCGGTCAGAGAACGGAGATGTTTCCCCTGTGTGATGGAATATGACGCGTTTGACGTATGACCTTAAAAAAAAGCCGTTTTTAAGAGCAGAGCTCAGAAGTGCTCCTTTCCCTCTGAATTCCTGCCCTTATGTCTCATAAAACATATCAAATCCTACATTCACTTTTTTAATTGTAATTTTCAAGCAAGTTTAAGCATAAATGTAGAAAAAAAGAAACCCTGCAAGATGCTCTTTAAAGTTGATGTCCTTGTTAGCAAAAACATCTATGTCCATTCCTAGGAAAACCACGGTCTGTCTTTTTATAATTTCTTAAAGGCTACATTCCTAATTTCTACAGGTTCTCTTTAATGTAAATAAACATCACGGAATCTCTGAAACAAATCATTATTTTACTAAATAATTAAAATACAACTGAATATGTTGTAATATACATTTTTATCTTGTAGTACAATATGCACATTTTTACTTAAATATTTCATTTTATATTTTGCACATTTTCACTTTGACTCGTCTTTATAATTTTTATTTTCTAAAGCACTCTCAAAGTTCCCTTGCAGAGTTAAAACGTAGTCCCTGGTTTAGTTTCTTAGTGTCTTGGAAGGTTCTTTGTGCCCTATGGACGTGGATAAGCTCTTTTTGCTTCTCGTGTGTGTGTAGAGGGTAACTCACGGTGTCAGACTCCAGTGAAGATGAAGCTGAGTGTGGAAGCTGAAGCTGTGGACTGGAGTGGAGCAGAAGCTTCTCTCTTTAGGGTTCTCATCGGGACTTACTACGACAACTTCTGCGCCATCGCACGGCTCATCGGCACGAAGACCTGCAGACAGGTGAGCCCCCGCTGACGTCTAGTTTACCATTTACTCACAGCCAGGGGGAAATGATCAGAAAGAAAATACTTTTGTCACCTGACAAACTGACCTCGTTTTATCTTTGAACTTGAGGGAAAGTTCCTGATGAACTTGTGTTCTCCTTCCTTTGTTCCTGCAGGTTTATGAGTTCAGGGTCAAGGAATCGAGCATCATTGCACGCGCTCCTGCTGAAGACGAGGACACGCCCCCGCGAAAGAAGAAGAGGAAACACAGACTTTGGGCCACTCACTGCAGGAAGATCCAGCTGAAGAAAGGTCAGAGGTCACTGCAGCACATTACGAAAGGAAAATGGGAAGAGTTTCCATCTAGAAAAGAACCCAAACATGTTATTAACTATTGGTTCTTTCACAGATTTGGATTAAAAGTGTGAATAACATAAATATAATACTAACGTATATAGAATCAATAGTATCCAGTTGTATCAGATTCAATAAGAATATCTCATTCTGAAATGAATGACACATTTCTAAATGTATACAGTACATGTGAAATGATTTTAAGAAGATCACTGTGAAAGAAATGGGTAAATGAGTGTGTTAAGCCTAGATGAATCTCTGATGTTGATGTGTTGTAGTACAATATTTGACCTCTGCATCTCTCTACAGATGGCTCATCCAATCACGTGTATAACTACCAGCCATGTGACCACCCGCGGCAGCCCTGCGACTCCTCCTGTCCCTGCGTCACCGCTCAAAACTTCTGCGAGAAGTTCTGCCAGTGCAGCTCTGAGTGTAAACACACACACACACACACACACACACACACATACACACACACACACACACATACACATACACATACACATACACACACACACACACACACACACACACACACACACACACACACACACACACACACTCTCATTCCTCAACTATATCCCTGCAGAAAGGTAATGGTAAGCTTTGCTCATTACGTATGCAGGTCAGAACCGTTTCCCAGGCTGTCGGTGCAAAGCTCAGTGCAACACCAAGCAGTGCCCCTGCTACCTGGCGGTGAGAGAGTGTGACCCCGACCTGTGCCTGACGTGCGGCGCTGCAGATCATTGGGACAGCAAGAACGTGTCCTGCAAGAACTGCTCCATCCAGAGAGGCGCCAAGAAGGTCTTTATTTATTCACTGCACACCTTTATTAGCACTTGAACATGGGATGATCTGAGTTCAGTAGCAAAATATCCTAAATGTACTCTGCAGTTGAAAAGTTTGGAAACAGATCATGTTTATCTTTGTTTGCTTTTTTTTATAAAAATTATTTTAACCAAGATAAAAAACGAATTCCAACAAATGTATTTTTTGTCTCTAGATTTTTCCAAAAAGACCCCGTTTCAATGTTGTATGAAACCTTCCTACAAAATAAAAACCTTTTGCATAGACTTTCTACGACCTAAAAGCACTTACCACCTGTTGTAGATGTAGAGTAGACGTTTCAGACATCGGACTGAAGCTGTTATGATAGGAAATAATAAACCTTTTAAAAACCAGTTTTTTGTATTTTGTGATGTTCCTCTGTCTCTCAGCATCTGCTGCTGGCCCCCTCAGATGTGGCCGGGTGGGGCATCTTCATCAAAGAGCCGGTCCAGAAGAACGAGTTCATCTCCGAATACTGTGGAGAGGTAGGACAAATGTCTGTGTGTACAAAAGTATTTCTGCTGCAATGCCATGCACACCTTTTTTGAAAGAAAACATCCAGTTTTTTGTATACCTCTTGGATCTGCAAGAAGTATTTAAATGTTGTGGGAAAATGTATTTTCAGATTATCTCTCAGGACGAAGCAGACCGCAGAGGCAAGGTCTACGATAAATACATGTGCAGCTTCCTCTTCAACCTCAACAACGGTAAACACACTTACAGATTGAGAAACTGACCGTGTGCCTCAAACGCAGATGCCCAATACGGTTTTCTTTTCTCTGCAGACTTTGTTGTTGATGCCACAAGGAAAGGCAACAAGATACGCTTTGCCAACCATTCTGTCAACCCCAACTGCTATGCAAAAGGTGAGAAGAGCTGCCACTACAAATGAAAGCATGCATTATAAACTCAGGTGGAGCTGCGCTAACGTGTGTGTGTCCTCTGCAGTGATGATGGTGAACGGGGATCACAGGATTGGAATCTTTGCTAAGAGAGCCATCCAGACTGGAGAGGAACTTTTCTTTGACTACAGGTCAGTAACACCTAGTCTGATTGTCTTTTTTATTAAGATTTTTAAAAGCTCCTAATAATATTTCAGTGTCCAGCCCCCTCTGAGTCAGTGTTAATTAAACACAGGCCATATCAATAACACATTTTATAGCATGAATGTACGCATACAATTTAAGATCTGCTAAATAATCTCAATTAATAATTTCCTCAATGAAATACCAAAAAGAGACAGCGACAAAGTTTGTCATAAAAAAATCTTGTTTTGTCTAAAGATATCCAGTTTTTAAATAAATTAAAAGGAAACCAGAAAAATAATTCTAATGTAGGTGATGTTGCAAATATCTCATTTGAGAAACGACAGAAACTAATATCAAATGAGTTGCTGATGAAATCTTGTTTAGAGATGTTAGCCTCTGCTTGAATCGTACCACATTTTGTCCAAAGAATACAAATATTGAAACTCAAATATCTCTTTTTAAGCGGACCCTTCCTGCACCACTTTATTTCCAATGATTTCAATAAAAAAAGTTTTCAAACCTGAGCAACTGTTGGGTCAGAGCTACCCCGTTGCTCCTGATAATCTGAGTGAACAGACCCGCTCAGACGTCCTGATCTAACGTTTTGTGTGTGTGTGTCTGTGTGGCAGGTACAGCCAGGCGGACGCTCTGAAGTACGTCGGAATCGAGCGGGAGCTAGAGATGGCCTAAGGGAAGCTCTACCTCCCGAGGATCGCCAACACAAAGGCCTTACACTCAAACACAACACCCCTTCCATTCAGGAAACCAGGACGACATGCAAAATGCTAGAGAGCTTCAGGCAAACTGGGAATATTTGAAGCAGAATTTTTATGCAGTTTTTTTTGCCACAAAAAAGGCTTTTCATATATTTTTTGCTTCTTGTGATTTTTCAACAAATCTTCCTCTTCTGTGGAGACCGGCTTTATGAATCTTCCCTGAGCTGAAGCTCGTCTACGAACTGACTCATTTTGTCGTTTTTTGTAATCTGAACTGTAAATGTTCTACAGTGCGAAACCCTATCCCGCCTGTTTGAAACGGGTTCATTAGTTTTAGCTTCAGGGACCAAAAACATCCACCAGCCGCTTTCACTCCACGGCCTGGACTCGTTTTGCGATTTTAGTTTCAGTGTTTTTATACGGTATGAACTACCGGATCACTGTCTGTAAATCAGGAGGCCTTCGCTAAGTCTCACCAGATCAATACAGATTTCTAGGGCTGCACAGACATGTTTCCATTGTGATAACATCTAAATCACTCGATGCCGACGTACTTCAGAGCGTCCGCCTGGCTGTATCAAAGTCATGCCAAACATTGACTGGCTCTCCGTTGTATATTAACTGAATATACAGGAGCTTTGACAGTTGGTTGGACAAAATATTGCATTTCAAACATTTATCAATAATGGAAACATGTACTAGTTGCAGCCCTAGGTTTAGTTAGTGGACAATTGTTGACTTGTGTTTATATTTAGTAAGAACAGTTTGGTATGAGACGTGATGAAGAGTATATCTTCTACTGATTTCTTTGTTTGGTTTTTAATATTTGAAACGGCTGATGCAAAAATTGGATAAAAAGCTGATGGAGAATAAGTGCTGGATATATACGAAAGTATATATCCAGCACTAATTCTTAAATTAGTTTTAGCGGCATCTTTTATAATTGAAATGCCTCCAGTTTGATCATTCGATGTTTCTGTTAAACACCAGCCAATGTGACCTTGTCTCAGATATCTTTCTGAGGGTGGGTTGATTTTCAACAGCTTGAAAGTGGGCTCCAGGTTTCTGTTACCGACTCTGCTTTGTGATGCTACATTCAGGTGCTAACGTGAAAACACAAAACCAATACTACTTGACCACGAAACTCAACCCACCAGAGAAACACTTTGAACCTTTCTGTCTGTACTTTAAGCTTCATGTCGTGTGCATGTGCTGCTCTCCTCTGAGCCGCGCTGCTTTTTTCTTTCTTTCTTTCTTTCAAACTCAACCAAAACACACGAATACTGATGAAGGTTTTTATTCATTGTTTGTCATCTCTCATTATTGAAGTTTCCCAGCAGCACCGTGCTCTACTCAAGAACTCGGTCCAGTTTGTTTTCTACATCTCTGCTCCTTGTTTGGTTCGATTCAGGTTGTTTTCAGTCCACAGACTTCACCGTAGTGAGCTAGATCTGTCTGTAGAACATGTAGAATGAAACATTCCTGGCGGCTTTTTATACATTCAGCAGCGTACTGAACATTGAGGTTGTCATCCCGCTAAAAAGCAGTGTTTCCTGGCAGCAAAATAAATAATTGTCATCATGGCTTAATATTATTCTTTCTTTTTAAGATCTGTTAGTATCTGCAAGCAACCAATGGACCAAAACTCAAATAAGTTACATTTCTAATAATGTAAGACGGTAAATCTCCACATTTAATAAGGTCGGTAAGATTTTCCATTTTGTATTTAAGCAAACAACTAAAGGCTAGTAATCATTAGTAAAATTGATGCCAGTTAATTTTCTGTTAATTATTTCTTCTAACAAACACAATAATGATGAGATCTTGGGTTTCGAGTAGAGCACAGTGACGGGAAACTTCTCACTTGTTGAAAGTGTTTGTAGATGTTTGACCCTGCGCTGTGCCTTGAGTCCTAAACTCACCAGTCTACAGTCATATCAATCAGCCAGTCTGATGAGTTACTTTCTGCATGATGAAGAGAAAACAGGACCTCTGACTGTAATGCCTCCATGTGATGTCCAATCACTATAAATATATTTTCTCTTGTAAAATAAGCCTTTTTACCAACGTGCAAACAATCACACTTTGACTGTCTTTTTTCTGATGTGAATACTGGTGCTTAAAAGAGAACCAGACTGCCCGGCGTCTGGCCCACGTGAAGCAAAACCAGCCTCCTCTTCCTCTCTTTCCTACTTTACACCTGTAGTTTATAACGATCTTTAAGGAGACAGACAGAGGGACGTCTCGTGGTGCTCTCGTGTCTGTAGGTGACTATCAGGGCTCTGAAACCTGGTGCTCTTTGGCTTCCAAACAGTCAAATCCGGGGATTGTTCCAGGTGGAGATTTTCCACACATTTTTTTTCACATTATTGTGCGTTAAAATTGTGAATACAATGTTCTGACTACAACCATGTGACCCGAAAGTGTGAATATTTCAAATGGAAATGTTTAGGAACCCTTAAGTCTTTTTTATAACATCACAAACCATTTCCTGGTGATCCCAGTGTTACTACTTTCCTCACAAAGTGGATGCATTGAATTGGGCTGTGAAAGCATTTAAAGACCATATTAACTAAGATTATCCCAAAACAAAGCCCACAGCAGCTGCTTTCAACCAGAGGAATCAGTTTGATTACAAACCAGCCACTTTTAAACATGTTTAAAAGTGGCTGGTTTGTGTGAGACTGAACAACGTGTCTGAAAGTGTTCATGTTGGCCAAAGGCTGGTTAAATGCCTCCATAATATTCTTAAAATGGTCAAAACAAGTGTTATCCAGCCCTCGTTATGGTGGAATCTGCAGGTTATTTAACACCGTTAGCCTGGGTTAACTTTCTCTTTTCTTCTTATTGTCAAACCAGGACCACTTTTTTCCTCCGATGACACAGGTGCTGAATTTGTAATGTTTACAGGGATTTTGTTGTTCAAAGTGATGCAGATTAAAATATTATAAATGTTTGTTTTGTGTCTGTTTGAATTTACACTAACAACTTATTTTAACAGGACTGAGTAGAAACTGCTCTGGAAAAAGTTCTAGTATACAGGACTGTCTCAGAAAATTAGAATATTGTGATAAAGTTCTTTATTTTCTGTAATGCAATTTAAAAAAACAAATGTCATACATTCTGGATTCATTACAAATCAACTGAAATATTGCAAGCCTTTTATTATTTTAATATTGCTGATTATGGCATACAGCTTAAGAAAACTCAAAAATCCTATCTCAAAAAATTAGAATAGTTCCTCAGACCAAGTAAAAAAAAAAGATTTATAACAGCAAAACACAATCAAACATTTGAAAATGTCCATTAATGCACTCAGTACTTGGTTGGGAATCCTTTTGCACGGATTACTGCATCAATGCGGCGTGGCATGGAGGCAATCAGCCTGTGGCATTGCTGAGGTGTTATGGATGCCCAGGATGCTTCAATAGCGGCCTTTAGCTCATTAGCATTGTTGGGTCTGGTGTCTTTCAGCTTCTTCTTCACAATACCCCACATATTCTCTATGGGGTTCAGGTCAGGGGAATTTGCAGGCCAATCGAGGACAGTAATGCCATGGTCAGTACACCAGTTACTGGTGGTTTTGGCACTGTGGGCAGGTGCCAGATCATGCTGGAAAATGAATTCCTCATCTCCATAGAGCTTTTCAGCAGACGGAAGCATGTAGTGCTCTAAAATCTCTTGGTACACAGCTGCATTTACTCTGGGCTTGATGAAACACAGTGGACCAACACCAGCAGCTGACATGGCTCCCCAAACCATCGCTGACTGTGGGAACTTCACACTGGATTTCAAGCAACTTGGATTTTGCTCCTCCAGCCTTTCTCCAGACTCTGGCGCCTTGACTTCCAAATGAAATACAAAACTTGCTTTCGTCTGAAAAGAGGACTTTGGACCACTGTGCAACTGTCCAGTGCTTCTTTTCCTTAGCCCAAGTCAGACGCCTCTTCCGTTGTCTTGAGTTCAGAAGTGGCTTGACCATGGGAATACGGCTATTGTAGCCCATTTCCCGGACACGTCTGTGAACAGTGACTTTTGATACCTGGACTCCAGCTTCAGTCCACTGTCTTTGAAGCTCCCCCAAATTCTGGAAGCGACTCTTCTTCACAATGCTGTTAAGGCTGCGGTCATCTCTCTTGGTTGTGCAGCGTTTCCTGCCACATTTCCCCCTTCCAACAGACTTTTTGTGGATGTGCTTTGAAACTGCACTCTGTGAACAGCTTGCTCTTTGAGAAATTTCTTTTTGTGTCTTACCCTCCTGATGGAGGGTGTCAATGACGCTCCTCTGGACAGCAGTCAGATCAGCAGTCTTCCCCATACTTGTGATTTAGTTTACTGAACCAAGCTGAGTGTTTTTCAAGGCTCAGGAAACCCTTGCAGGTGTTTCGAGTTAATTAGACGATTCAAGTGATTCGTTGAACACCCTACTAGTATACTTTTTCATGATATTCTAATATTTAGAGATAGGATATTTGAGTTTTCTTAAGCTGTATGCCATAATCAGCAATATTAAAATAATAAAAGGCTTGCAATATTTCAGTTGATTTGTAATGAATCAAGAATGTATGACATTTTTGTTTTTTTAATTGCATTACAGAAAATAAAGAACTTTATCACCATATTCTAATTTTCTGAGACAGTCCTGTAGTATGTCATGAAAATATAATTTTGTATTTATAATTGAGGAAATAAGTCATAGTATATCAATAACATGCTTAGTATTTTTATTATTTTCTTTCTTTTTTAAGCAAATCACAGTATAGTGAAAACAATATTCAATGAAATTAATAAAAACAGCCATAGTCAAGTTTTACAATGTTGTAATCTGTTTGTTAAAAATAACTGGGTTAAAACATTTGTATGCTATTGTTTTATATCCAGTCACTGTTAAGCACTCATTTAACCTGTTGGAAAGGCACTGTTTTCGGTGAGGGCAAATTGCAAGCTGGGAGGAGTATCCGTCACAGCTGTCACCAACTGAGTCATCAAGCCAGGAGTCCTTTAAAAAACAGCTTTTTTAACGTGGCAGGTGAACGCTTCGGAGTCTTGTAGGAGTGTGACTGTAGGCTGAGTGCAGGTGAATCCAACTTTGACTGAGTGAAGTATATTTGTGCTTTCTTTTCCTCATCATTCAGATAGGTGTACTCTCTGTTTCCGTCACGTGTCGTCCTCCTTTCTAACATCCCTAGAACCGACCCGCTGCTGGAGCTTCTGTGACATTACCATCCAGAAAGAGCTGTCATCTGACTACTACTTCTGCTGATTGATCTGGTCTCTCAGCGCCCCCCCCCCCCCTCTCCTAAATATGTCCCACTTATGGCACTATGCTCCCAACTCTGCCGCAGACACTCCTCTCCAACCGGTCTTTTCTGAATTGTGCGCATCCTCCCAATTTTGGCAGGTTCTCCCTGAGTGACCTCCCCACCTATCAATCTCTCCTCTGCTCTTTCTCCTCTTTTATTTCTGCATCTAAAAGCATTCTCTTTCAATCGTTATTATCAGACTCCACACAACTCTTCATCACCACCTCTCAGCTTCAGATCAACCCAAGCTGTTCGCAGAGATAGGGGTCAGCGTCACAAAGAAACGTAATCATTTCTGAACTAGCTTTGTCTCCTTTCTTCATCACTGTGTCAATCACAAAACCAGCTTTGTCGCTTCTGTTTTGCTTCTCTTCGGCGCTCTCCCTCTCAGAATCAGTCAGTACCTTTTTCTCAAACAGTTTGTCCACAAGACTTTTGAGGAGAGGTTTTGATGTCCTCTCGATGAAGTCGCTCCATATGTCCCGGAGCCTCTTATGAGCAGAACGTTCCAGAGAGCTCTGTCCACTGGACCTTTTCACTCCAGAGGAGAGACACACTTGTCTTTCCCAGACACTGAGGGAGGCTTTGGAATTTCTCAAAAACAGCTCAATATGTTTCATCCTTGTTTCTGAAATCACCTGGAATGATGGGTGGTAGTTCTCATAGTCGTCGCAGTAAAACTCTGCCTCTGGTGGTTGAACTCGAACTGAGTCGTCCTCTGGACGAGTGGAGAGAGTGTACTCCTGCTGTGGGTGCAGTTTACAGTGGGGGGGGGTTTCTATGTAGGTCTCTTCTCCAACTATCTTCTTCCTTTTGCGCTTCACATCCTTGATCAAGACGTTACTGGGTAGCAGCAGTACATTTAAGATGGATGTGGCATCAGGATCAGCTGGGGGCCTGTAGAACAGCAGAACCTGCGCTCGGACCGGATCAGGTGGAGAGTCTTCATCCTTAACGTTCCCAAAACAAGAAAACCCTGTGATGTTTATAATAACATGAGTTTCTGTTACCCTGTGAGGGCGGATAAACTCAATGCTCTCATCTTTCACATGAGCAACGGACAAGAAGCGACAGGCTCCTGTGGAGCGGATCTCACAGTGAGGGAGGTGCAGCTGACAGACTGACTGTGGCACACATTTGATGTCAAACAGGGGTCCTGCAGGCTTCTTGTGATGCTGGGCCAGAAGCCTCCTGTTCCAAGGGACGATCCTGTAAAGCAGCTCCCCCTCTCCCTCCATGTGAAACACCAGGCCGGTCAGCCTGCACTGGTACAGGCCGGGGCAGGAACTCTGGAACCTGTAGGTCTCCTCCTCTTCATCAGCAGTGATCTCAGGTGTAAACTCCTCGTAGCTGCTTTTTAGCAACATAGCAGGCAAGCTTTGAGCTCGGGTTAAGGGCTTTGCTGATGCTATTTGACTCTGTGAAGACATGCTGTGAGAGCGAGAGAGGCAGCTGGACACTCTGCTGCTCCTAGATCGATCCGGGGGGCGTATGGTGTTTGTGACTAAGCACCTTACAGCTATGATAGGGGCCTCCACCTGAGCGACACGGTCTGCTGACCGCTCACTGTTAGACTGAACGAGAAAATGAAGTCCATATTGTGTTCCACTTCCTTCTGTGCAGATATTTGTGTCATGGAGGACTGTGGGAATGCCTTGTGCATCTACAGGAGGGGCTATGGACTCACAGGAGGTGTGTTTGAACCTAAAGTCTGGCCTTGAGGGCATGGGGAGAGACACAATCATTGCCTCTGCAAAATTATAATCATCATGCCAGTCAGAAAGAGAATCAGTAACAGATGAATTCCTTAAGACATCACTCACCTCTGGCTCACTTTCAGGATGCACAGTAAAATTAAGTGCACCTCCTCTTTTGCTTATTTGAGGGTACTCATTTGAGTTCTTGCGTTTTTGACCTATCAATGACCCATAATATTCACCTTGGTTTCTGGAGCCAGGGGGGATTATAGAAGAATACACATCTTCCTGAGAATAACGACGATTTGGAATTGGAACACTGTCTGAGGAAGAGCTGGAACTATTTCTGCAGATTCTGGACAGAGCTCTCCTGATGCTTCTGGCTACTCTGCTGAAGAA
Source organism: Notothenia rossii (assembly GCF_949606895.1). Lineage (NCBI taxonomy): Eukaryota > Metazoa > Chordata > Actinopteri > Perciformes > Nototheniidae > Notothenia > Notothenia rossii. The sequence continues at coordinate 17,472,170 of NC_136911.1, read as the reverse complement.
TGATCCTTCTCTTTCAGCTCTGATGTTTTCTGGAGCTGATGACATGTTGCTTTATTCACAAGAGTCTCTCTCAGAGTTGGTGCAGCTGTATGATCAACCTTCCTTCTGTGTCTTCTTTCCAGATTTGATTCAGTTTTTTAGCCCCAACTGAACCTCACATATCTTTTTGATGCCTCTTAAACATACATGTTATAATCCTCCTTTATTTTGCACATGTCCGGCTCTATATCCTGAAATTAAATTACAAAAGTTAAGTTATTTAACAGACATAGAATCTATACAGACTTTTTAACCCCAAATAATATCATAGTTTAATATTATATAATATTTTGTTCGAAATTAAAATCAGATCAAACGTTTTAAAATACTGGGTGTGTAAATTGTGATTTAAAGTTTGAAATGAAGTTGGTTTCATAAATCAGGAAGACTGACTTCTTTTCTCATAACAGGATGTCGCAAGTGTTTCTTTCAACCTTTACTTTTCAGCACATCATTTATTCACCTAATCCAATAACAATACACAAAAGACTGTAAAAAAAAAAACATACATCAGATCAATTATATAAAGTCCAATTGAAACAGCCTGAGAGTCAGTTCAAGACAAAAAGATGAGGAAGCTTGAAAACGTATTACACAATGTTACTTTCCAAAAAAAGGAACTAACGCCTAGCCTGATGGGGTTCAAAATCAACCAGTAAGAAAAGGATAATAAAAATAAGAATATATATTAAATAAAGTATTCCTGTACAAAAGTCATGTATTCAAAATGTTACTCTGAATATGCAAAGATTTGAAGAAATACCCGAGTAAACTCCAAGTACCATAAGAATGTAAGTAGAGTTCTTAATGTACTGAGTTACTTCCACCACCATTGAACAGTATAATTTCATAAAAGATTATAAACAATATATATTAACACAACACAGGGTTTTCCTGCCCACCGAGCCTTACCTTAAGTATTGTGAATAATAGTTCCTAGATAAATGCACTTCAAATAATCTTATTTTCTCCCAAATAAATGTCTAATAAGAAGTTTGAGGTATTTACGCTGTTAAATATGATGATCAGTTTATCTCAGACTTACCAGCGTGATGCAAACGAAGGAATATGACCTATAAAGAAATCAAATGTCAGTTGTTGGGTGAGTCAGTTTCTTTTTGGGGGGTTTTGGTTCTTGGTTTTCATAACATACATTTCACTTCATGTTTGATCGAAGTTACAGTTATTTTTCTATTTTGATCCTATAAAAGACCAACAGAAACCGGCAGCCTAATGCTGTAGGTTTTGTATATAGGGCATTTCCATCCATGTTAGACGCGTTATCTTAGAGTGCAATTCATTTGGGGCGGTTTCAAAGGTCATAGGATGTGAAACAAGAAGTAGAACTGTTCATAAATCTAAATCAAACAGATGTATCATTGTGAAAGTCATTATTAAATAAATCAATATCTATGATAAAACTTCTTTTTTTTAATCAAAAGCATGATTTGTTTGTATAGCATTTTATAAATAAAAGCCAATAAGCTATTTAAACACAACACATAGACCTCTGAATTGGATATTACACATGCACAATTAACATCACGCCAAGTTCTACGCAAGTTGATATGTTTAAATGATTATTTTCATTGTATTTTATTGCACATTTATGTGTTAACTTATGTTTCTATTTTATTTGATATTTTATTTTTTTACGTTTGTTTACGACTCAGTTCAAGCTCAACCACCAGAGGCAGAGTTTTACTGTGACGACTATGACAACTACCACCCATCATTCCAGGTGACTTTGGAAACAAGGATGAAACATATTGAGCTGTTCTTGAGAAACATGATTGATTCACACTATGTCTGGGACAGACGAGTGTGTCTCTACTCCTCTGGAGTGAAAAGGTCCTGTGAGCAGAGCTCTCTGAATCTCTGTCCACATGAGAGGCTGCTGGACAGACAGAGAGGCTTCATTGATAAGGTATCAAAACCTGTTATAGAAAGTCTGCTGGACAAACTGTTTGAGAAAAAGGTACTGAGTGATTCTGAGAGGGAGACAGCTGAAGAGAAGCAAAACAGAAGAGACAAAGCTCGTTTTCTCATCGACACAGTGAGGAAAAAAGATGCAGCTGCTAGTTCAGAGATGATTGAGTTTCTCTGTGGGGCTGACCCCTTCCTCTGTGAACATCTTGGGTTGATCTTAAACTAAACGAACAGCTGATGCATGCAGGTCATCCTGTAACTGCCACAAAAGACAGTGTTTACTGTATAACATTTTTAGAAATCTTTGACCAAGTATATGTAAAACATGAGGTTTTTACCGTCAACATTAATTGATATTCTTGCTGTTCAAATATATTCAAACCCAGAGGATATGAGAGGACTTTGTTCTTCCAAATGTATCTGAGTGATTATTTTTTCTGATTAACTTCTTATGACGCTTGGGCCTTTTATTCTTAACTGATCACCCTCCATATGTTTTGATTCTGCCTTTAATCTTATTCGATGTTTACATCTTTAGAACTCATTTAAAAAACCCACGAATTAAACAAACAACAAGGATGCAATAGATAACATTTCTGCTCTAAAGTAGCCTGCTTTTTCACTTTGTCAATAGTGTCAGTAACACTATGATTTTACAGTCAACCTTTGCAGAACAAAACTGTTAAGCTTGGTTTTAATTAAATATTTTAAAGGCACTTAATCTCTTTAAAGGGGGATCAATAAAGCCTTATTTTATTTTACCTTTACAATATATTACATTTGTCTCAAAACCTCTTTAATAGATGTTGTCCCGTCATACGCCAGCAGGGGGGGTCATTGCTAAATAATGGAGAGGTAAAGTCCACGACTCCCAGTGAAACATGAAGGGAGGGTGCTGTTTAAAAAATATTTCACTTACACAGAAGCCCAATAAGAGGAGCTATAACAAAGAAAACTAAAATATTATTTTGAAAAAAATCTAAAAGTGAGGCAGGAGGAGTAGAGATATCACAAACTAGTGTTGAACTACTCTTGGAGTATAACGAATATATTTGATGTGATAACTGCTCTGCCTGATGTCCATTGTGAGTGTGAGAGAGCAAGCTTTAATGTTCATCACAGATACATTGGTATTAGTAATGAATGTTGGTCAGTTTGATTAAAGAAAGGCAATGAAGACAAGTCTATTTTGGTTGTGTCAAATGTCCTGCTCTTTTTATTAGCTATCCGGTTGTTATCTTTAACTGTCAGATATGTTGTTTTAAGAAAAATACTAATTTGCAATACAACATATTGATAATTAACAGGTTTACTATTGGCCAGGTGAGGCCAACAAGTTGGTATTTGTTTTAATGTTGGAGTTTACATAAAGATTAAGGCTGTACCCTGATAACAAATTGAATTGAATTCAAGGCAGTGCTAGCACATTTGGCCACTGTAAACTACATCTAATAGGGCCTCACATCCTGCCCTGCTCTAACTTTAGCGGTAAATTACACGTCATATAACCGATTTACAAGCATCAGAAATGTTTTTAAATCTATTTGAAATTGTTTAACAAAGTTTTAAAAGGCTATTTCGTGTCCCCAAAGTTGTCAACTTTCTATGAGGGTCTTACCCCCGGCCTGCCAGGCTAACGTTAGTGTTGCTCTGGAGAAAAGGTCTGAGTAGCGGCAGTGGAAGGTACAAAACTTGGATTTAATCTCTGTTTTCACTTCGTGGAATACAACATAGGATTCTAGAAAATATTAAAAGGAAAGGTTCGACCCTCCGCTGCATAACAGGAAAATAAATAGAATGTTTTTAGTTGTCGCTAGGCTAATGGTTTCAGTCGGCTAAATTAAATAATCCTTGTTTAATGCCACATTTTTGTTAGCGGCTAAAGGTTAGAAGCTAATCTGTGATTGATGCTAAAATGTTTATCAAGCGGTTAACCCTTATAAACTAAAATGCTAGAGCATTTTTTATGAGAAATTAATGAAGTTTGCTAACTACATAAATATACCTAGACACTTTTTTTGTTGCGATAACACCTTTTCATAGTTGGTAGAAATCAGTGTGGTTATTAATCTTTCAGTTAAATAATGTGAAAAAAGAAATTTGATATCTAAAAAAGGCATATTCTTTATATTTAAATTACATTTTACAGTTAGTTTCTTGTATTGACCCTTCAGGTGTCAATGTAATCTTTAATACAACTTCAGCTATTAATAGATTATGTAATCATCTACACATGTAAAAACATGTTGTCAACTATTTGATCAATCAAATAATCAATGAATCTGGAACTTCAATGTTTGAAAATAATGCTTAATTTATTGTTAATGGTTTACAGATTATTAAAAAATTGTGGATTATTTCTATCAATCACCTATTTGATTTATCAAATAATTAAAGCTCTATTATTATTATTATTAATTTTATTTATTTCATTTCATTACTATTGAAACTGGAAGCGAACAAATACATAAATGAATACATTATTTGAGCAATGTGATTGTTGATCAACTATTTGATATTTCATCAAGCTAATAATGCAGCTCTTGTTGTATTAATTATTATTGTTGTTTTTGTATTGAGTTAATTTTACTTTAATTTTGAAGGGAACTTGAACCCACTTCCTGTTTTCTCCGCGCTAACTTCCGCTTGCTTGTTGCCGATGTACTTGCTCAGTCCCAGCGCAGCATCCAGCCTTCACACCGGACTCTGAGGCGCAGAGTGACGGAGCACAGCCGCCGTTTCCCGGGTACATTTTCCAGTTTGTTCCGCTTGGTTTACTGTGACGCAGCTTGACGAGTGGCTACGTGCGGACAGTTGGGGCTATTTTTCTGGACAACATTAACTACATCTCTGTTATATTCAGTGGAATTTATCCTTTTTGGAGCACAGAGGAGGTGTGGAGGATGAACCCCCAGTGTGCCCGCTGCGGGAAGATCGTCTACCCGACGGAGAAAGTCAGCTGCCTGGACAAGGTGAGCACTTTTTGTCGATTAAGAGAAAAAACATCCAGAAACATGAATGTGTATCCATTCTCAGTGGTGGAATAGAAGTATGTTTACTTAACTACTGTATTTATGTAACTTATTTGCATTTTCTACTACTTTATACTTGCCTACATTTCAGGGGTAAATATTGTACTTTTCTTTTTTTTTATAGCATTGATCATGACTACCAGCATTAGCTAATGCAAATTCAGATTAACTTAATTTAAATTCTGTATATTTATATTGTTTTTATAACGATAATACTTTTTTAAATCCATGTATGCAATTGACAAGCTGTTATAATACATATACCTAGCAGCTACAACAAACTGATCATATCAATATATCAATAATGACAATTCAATAATGACATTCTGCATTATGGGTACTTTTACTTTTGCTACTTTTTATGCCAATTATGTTTTACTTGTACAACAATTGAGTATTTTCAAGTGGTGTAATGTCATAAAGTACAATTATTGGTTCTTCAATTAAGTATTTGCACATTATGCTACCTTATACTTTTACCTCACTACAGGCAAATATTGTAATTCGCTACATTGAATGACTGTAATAATTACTTTGCAGATTGAGGTTATTCATACCAAATGTAAACTAACTAATCCATTATGATATTATTAATATTATTCATGTTAGATTAAACTTCAATACTATCAATACTTTTACTCGAGTAAAGTAGAGCATAAGAAGTCTTGGCGGAGTACAATATTCCAAGTCATTTATTTCAGTTATTTATTTATGGTAATATGATTTATAGGTTTACAAAGAAAACTTTCAAATCATGTTAGTATAAATCTAAGACAGGAAACAATAAAGAAATTCAGGTAGAGGACCCAAATAGAACATCATTTAATAATAAGTAGTCATAATAATTACATTATATCATGAATAGGTGCCATAATAGGTCAATTGTAGGACCGTCTTGTTAAACATGATTGTCTTTTTATGCCAGTATACAGTAAGTGTTTTCTGTGTTTGCATGGAAACACCTCTGCAAAAGTCTGTTGCATAATGGTGATAAATTGTTAATTTATCCTCATGCATTCACCGTCTGTCCTATGAGGCATCCGATGACACACCAGCATGTTGGCAGCTCTGCACATCTTATTAGCTCACACTTTTCACAATAAAAGACTCCCATTACACAGATCTATAACAAATACTGCATCATTTATTTTGTGAACAGAACATCTAATTTCATATCTTTCTAATCAAGAGGGTCCAAGACTGAAGGTACCTTGTGCCATGTCTTGTAAAGTTGTTAGACAAGAGAGAATAAGGAAATACTAAACAGTGTGAGTGGAGTGATTCAGGGTGGAGGAGGCTAGCAAAGAAACAATCAAGTACATGGAGAGTTCGGGGGGTGGTACAAGGACAGAGCTTATTTAGCTTTGCAAGGACTTCAGAGTTTCTTAGTGTCTTACAAAAACATTTTATCTGTCTCTTTGCCAAACCAGGTGTCACTATTTTTTATTGTCAATTTTCTTTTCAAGTGTTTTTTCTTCAAAAGTCACTGTGACCTCTGAAAAAACATTTTTGGCCATAACTCATGATTTCATATGCTAGTTATGACAATTCGACCCAGTCAAAGGAAAGAAAGATGATGTTTGCTACAGGCATGCAACTGGGAGGTGTTATTCTACTTTTGTAGTTGAAATCTTTAAATGAGATCAATCACAGGATTGATGTAAAACTTAAAATGTAATACTTATTACCTGTAATGGTTTGAATGCTAACGTAGGAGAGATGGAGGGTGATTTGAACTGGATATTAAAGGAGCAAATGTTTGGCAGTAGACTGACACACTTCACTGTCACACTTTCACTCAGCCTCCTACTGTATTTATATTTAAACTGCATCAACAGGAAGTGCAGTGCAGACAGTCCCGCCCATGCTGTTTGATTGACAGAAGAGACAAATCAGTACAGAAGTTTATTTCCCGTCCTTAGAAACAAACAATTAGCTTAATATTGTCTCCAAAGCAGCGTTCAAATTGAACGTTTTTTCCCACTGATAGGCCATTTTGTCTTTGCTAATTAAATGTTGGATTCATGTTGGTGTAATGTGTATTTAATGCAATTTTCTCTTTCAAAACAAGACACATGAGCCAGAGATTTTAGGCGGAGGCTTTAAATAAACCCACTGGGTTTTCTGCCTCCTCCTGCACTGTATATCATTTGTTATCTGTTATATTTGTGTATTTTGAATTGCAAAACAGAGACAGAGCAAAGTAAAATAAGATCAAGATGGTGTCTTGTGACTCCTGAAAAGAGATTCAGGGGTTACCTTCTGCACCCAAATACAAATACATGTATTTAAATGACCTAAATTCAATATATAGGTCATGTGACAACAACCGGACTTCATCTGCTGAGGACAGATGTGGTCGTTCGTTTGCAGGAACACTAAATATGCAGACCTTAACATGAGATTATTTTGGTCAAAAGCCTGAAACATGAGAGCGACTCTTAAGCTTAAAATGACTGAGCAAATATAATAATAATATTTGATCTGTGTGTGTGTGTGTGTTGTCTCTAGAACTGGCATAAAGGATGTTTCAGCTGTGAAGTTTGTAAGATGACGCTGAACATGAAGAACTACAAAGGCTACGACAAGAAACCCTACTGCAACGCGTGAGTCCTCATCTCCCATCCTTCTCTCTCTCTCTATCTTTATAATAGATAATAATAATAAATTTCATTTGAATGGTGCTCAATGTCACCTTACATGACTTAAAATAAAACGTACAAAAAACAACCACTAGAGTCAATAATAACACATACTATAGGCAGAGAAGCACCATTAATAAACATGAATGAAATCAACAGTAACATACTGTATATGGCTAAACAATGAGGCTAAATCTGTACAAATAAGAAGGAAGTATATAAAAATAACAACTTCCTAATGTGAAAAAAAGAAGGAAACGTATCACAAAAATACAATACAAAAATATACACAAAAGTAAGTACAATTAGAATATAATATTATGACATTAAAAGCAAAATATGTACAGTATATTAGATTATTCTGAAATTGTACTTATAGAATATCCGCTTTTCCACAAACACATATGATGCCCTCATGATCATCTCTATACTGTCCCACCAATTAGCTTACTCTTTGCTGTCTATACTGCAATTAAAGTGTTATTATTGATGTATGTATGATCTTCCACAGAGTATAAGAAGCATCCTGTGGCTGCACTGTGTTATTATCTGCCTCTGTGCCCTGCATATTTGCGTGTTGCTCCTTTAATGTTTTTATAGCAGCCATCGTTTTGGTGGTTGGAGGTTTTTCTTCGTGGTTTTGGTTTTGAGCCCGGCCCTGAGTCTGTGAGTTGTTTCTCTCGTCACTGTTAACGTGCTCGGCTTGTTATTATCCCTATAACGTATAGATTGCAACAACATTTATTGCACAGCCTTCACACACACCAGAGAGATTATACACCTCAGAGGAGCCATGTTTGATGCATGTTGCTGGGAAATTCTAGCTTGTGTTAAAAACTCTGTGCTGGAGTCTTCTCAGATTCGGAAGGCTTTGACCTTTTGACTTTTTGTCGCTTGTCATCTTGATGATAATTAAACCATTATACAGTTATAACCATGCGTTCAAACTATTTGTTACATGACTTCATTGAATACTCAAATCTGATTGGTCGTTTAGGATATTTCAGAGGCTGTTAATCTTTCATTTCATTTCAAACCTTTATTTAATCAGATTGGTCCCTTGAGCTGAAGATTGTTCCAAGCAAGTGGAGCTGCGCACATAAAAGCTGTCTTACCTAAGACAGTCCTTGCTCTTGGCACATCTAACAATAGTACATCATGCGATCTCAGACAATAGCTGCTTGCAACTCTCTGTGTTATCAGAGAGCAGATATAATACGGGAGTTTACCCAACAAAGCTTTATAAATAAACGTGTACCAATGACTTAGCCTTTTTACAGTAAGTGATGGCAAACCTGCCTTGGCATACAGGGTACAGTGATGTGTAAGTGCTTTACAATTTGTGTCAAATCTCAGTGCGCTGTGATAGGCGGCATCTAACTTGTTCAGACAATAGGCAGGTGCATTCATATACAACAAATCACCATAGTCCAGCACAGGTAAAAAGGTCACAGTGACTAGCCTTTTCCTGGCCTCAAGCGAGAAACAGGATTTGTTTCTAAAAAAGAAACCTAGTCTAACCCTCAGCTTTTTAAGCAGGTTATTGACATGAAGTTTAAAAGTAAGACAATCATCAAGCCAGATACCTAGGTATTTATAACAGGTAACCACTTCAAGTACTTGTACTTGCATAGTAACAATATCTAAAACAGGCTCTGGTGTCTTTTTAGCTTTTGAAAATAGCATTACCTTGGTTTGATCAACATTTAAAAGAAGCTTAAGCTCAGCGAGCTGAGTCTGAATAATGTTAAAAACAGCCTATAATTGAACACCATCCTCCTTAATGGAGGGATCTGCACAGTAAATAACGGTATCGTCCGCATAAAAATGTAAAGTAGCTTCATTCACATTTTCACCTAAACTGTTGATATATATATATGGACCTAACACAGAACCTTGAGGAACACCATTAGCAATGTTTAATCACTCAGAAGACAGCCCATCAAAGTGAACACATTGGGACCTTTCAGAGAGGTAGTTCACAAACCACCCCACTGCATGGCTGGATATGCCTATACTGAGTAGCCTCTGCTTTAAGATGCGATGATCGACGGTATCAAACGCTTTGGAAAGGTCAATAAATAGAGCTGCACAACTCTGCTTATTATCTAAAATACTAGTAATGTCATTCACCACTTTCATTGTGGCAGTGATGGTGCTATGTTGCTTTCTGAAGCCTGACTGATATTTAGACAGGATATCATTTATACATAAAAACTTGTTTACTTGTTCACTCACTAGGCGTTCGAGCACCTTCGCCAGAACTGACAATTTAGAGATTGGCCTATAGTTATTTAAAATAGTTGCCTCCCCTCATTTTAGTAAAGGCAAGACATAAGCTGACTTCCATACTTTTGGAATTGCATTTGTGCTGAGGGAGAGGTTAAAAAGAGTAGTGAGAGGAAGAGCAATAAAATCTGGAGCTATCTTTAAAAAGAAAGGTTCTACGTTGTCCGGGCCAGCCGGTTTCTTAGGATCTAGCTTGGTTAAGGCTTCATGAACAACATTAACAGTAAAAGGAGTAAAACTGAAAGGGTTTTCCAGACCACATTGTTCAGAGCCACGGATTGGGGTGTTCACAGAAGCAGACTTAGTAACAGAATCAAACAGAGAGCCACAGGACACAAAATGCTTATTAAAGCAATTTAACATGGTGGCCCTGTCCGATATAGTGCCAGACGCTGTGGTAAGGCACGGAGGTAGCTCATTACAGATCTCACCGGTGGATATCGATTTTATTGCTTTCCAAAATGTCCTAGGATTATTTAGGTTTTCTGTGGTAACTGACAAATAGTACTTCGACTTAGCACTTTTGACATGTGAAGTGAAGCTATTTCTTAGCTGCCTAAAACGCAGCCATTCTACCTCTGAGCCTGATTTCCTAGCCTTTGCCCAGGCCTTGTTTCTCTCATGCAGGAGACTGGACAGTTCAGCAGAAAATCAAGGATTGTCTCGTCGTCCCTTTACTCTAAATTTACGCAGGGGTGCATGTCTATCAATGATCTCCATAAAACCAAGATAAAAATAAGACCATGCAGTTTCTACATCAGCACACAGATCGATTTTTCCCCAATCAAACCCAAACAGATCATGAACAAAACCCTGCTCCACAAAATGTTTTATGTCTCTCTTAATAATTATACAAGGTTTACCCTTTTGAACCTTAGTGTCCCTAATTGTGGATACAGCACAGTGGTCACTCACATCATTCGCAAATACTCCCACAGATGAGTATTTATAGGGAACATTAGTTAGAATGAGATCAATTAGGGAGGATTTATTAGGGGACTTAATGTTAGGGCGCGTAGGACTGTCAACAATCTGAGAAACATTTAAAGAGATACAAAGGTTTTTAAAATCCTCTGATACTGCACTTAACCAGTCCCAGTTAAAAGTCCTTGACAGCTGAGGAGGGTCTGTAACAGCCCACCACCATGACCTGTTGCCCCTTTGCCACTTCTATATTTAAGGCAAAAAATCCGAATTGCTTATTGATAGATTTGGAAACTAATGTGGATACACTGAATTTATTCTTAACATAAATGGCAACGCCACCACCTTTATAAGGCCGGTCAGAACGATACACATTATAACCATTTAAGGCAATGTCAGAGGCCGAAATAGATTTATTTAGCCATGTTTCTGATAAAACAATGACGTCAGCTTCAGTCGAGCTCGCCCAAATGCGGACAAAATCTAGTTTACCTAACAGACTGCGCACATTCAAGTGGATGAAACCCAACCCAGACCTAGCTTTAAAATCAGCAGGAGTAGCGATCTGACTACTACTACTGGGCGGATCAGGGTTAGGTTGTACATTTCCTGACAGTAATAGCACAAAAAAAACCAGGCATCTTTTCCTCTTAATCGACACACATACATAGTCATCTACTTTAGAAACACCGGAAAAGTCTGCAAGAGTGTGATTTGAGCTTAAGAAGCAGTCCTGAAGAACCATCATCGCAGGAAAACAAAAAAGACAAATATATTTTGTCGAGCAGATCGTCTGTGACAAGGCAACCGGTAATTGTTTGTGTAACACATCCAAACCTTTGCAGGGGATGCCCACTGCGGGTGGCAGAACAGACCTGAATCCAGTAGACTTCTCAGAATGACTAGAGATCTTCTCATAGTCCAAAACAGTTAACAGGCACAGCAGAATCCCGATATGGGCCATTTTCCCAGACCAGCACACAGTATCCGCAATGTTCCTGGGGCAAATCAGCACAGCAGCAAAGGACAGGCGAAAGCAGCAGCGTGGAAGCGCTCCGGTCCCTCCATGGTATCCCCGGGATGAAAGGTCTCCTCAGCAAGCAGCACACGACACCGCAGCACACGACAGGTTGGAGCAGGCCTCTGCAACAGCAGAACCAGGACAGGTGGAAGCAGGCCAAGCCCGAAGCGTGGATCCACTCCGTCTCTCCGCAACGACTCCGAGGTAAAAACCTCCTCAGTACAGCCGTACTCTACAGGTGGGAGCAGGCGTAGATCGCAGATCGCAGGCAGCAACAGGTGGAAACGCTCCGTCTCCGGGGGAAAACCACCTCAGTACAGCCGTACTCAACAGGTGGGAGCAGGCCTCCGCAGATCGCAGACAACTAAAACTACTACTTGTATAAGCAGGTATGGCTAAATGTTTGTAAGCAGGAGAGCTGAATGCTAACAGATGCCAGATGCTAACAGGTAGTGGGAGCCTGTAAAAATTGCGACTGCCTCACGCGAGTGTCTTGCAACTGATAACTTAATACTCGATAACACACCGCTGCTAAGCATAATAATGACCGTAGCTAAGGAGGATCAAGGGAGAGAATAAGAAAGAGGACAGAGCATAGGACGCCAGAGAAATCAACAGAAGAAGGCAGACAGGAAGTAAAAACGATTAAAATGGGAATACAACTATATAAAGAATAAGAACAAAGGACTAAAAGGTGACTTTAAACCAACTACAAGTATGGCATAAGGCGATAAGTCTTAAACATTAAAATGATTGTCAAAATGAACTCTGTGACTGTTTAAGGCAGCAGACATTTAGAAAGATAATAAATACTGGATGGGGCATTGAATCATTTATTTGTTATTTCTTACGGTTGTGTGACAGCCAAGAGGAGTACAAGCACACTTTGTCCAGCTCACCCTTCTGTCACACACTCACACCAGCATTGACTCGACAAACACACACTCACACAGGTACACAAACTCACAAAAGTGGATTTAATGGCAGAGGGGTTACGGCGACCTTTGACCCTGTGAGGTTAAAGAGGCTTTTCCTCTCGGCTGGTGAAACACAGCGGCTTTGTTTCCTTTTCTGTTGAAACATTTTGGACAACGTGCGTGTTTGAATTCACACTCACAAAGTGTCCCAGGACTTGGTGTCCTTTAACAATTGCTGTGATAGATTCACAATAGATGGACTGCAGTTTTTCTGCAAAGATTCATGCAAAATGGGCGCTTTATTCTCATGTTTTCTTTTTTCTACTTTTTATTTATTGAACCTACATGTACTTTGTCAAAAAAAAAATGTTTCAAACGATATAAGAAAAAAAAAATCTGTAAGAATTCTTAAATTGGAAAAGAATAATTAAACTTAAGAATAAATACATAACAGTCATATTAAGGGGGGATTGATTACACTACTTGTTAGACGCTTTTATCCAAAGCGACTCACATACTCAATACTGTGGACAATCCCCACAGGAGCAATTTGGGGTGACGACATGCTGACTGCAGTGGGGTTTGAACCTGTGCTCCCCTGATCCGAACAGCAACGCACCAGTCCACTGCGCCACAGCCTCCCTAATAAAAAATACATATTTTAATAAGTGCAACGAGAAGTGTTACGATGAAATTATTAGGACATATGTTGGTCCCCTTATTATATTACTGTATGGCAGCTTTAATCTAAATCAATTTTTTTTATTATTCTTTTAAATAATTATTTTAGTATTTAAATCTCATGTTTATTAGATGTGCCCGAAGATTTTTTTTAAGTCATTCAGCTGTTCATTTTTTTCAGCCTCTCAAATATGGAAATGTGCAGTATGGTTTTCACTGACAGACCAAACAAACATGTTATAATACAAAAGATAAATTAATTACCTAGAAAATAATAAGCGCATTCATCTATAATGTAGCTGCAGAACTATGCTTGTCTAAAATAGCTCCAAATGCAATATTTTATTTTCTGCAGCCTGTAAATGAACGACCACTCATGTTGTATAATCTCCTCCTCACTATGACAACAGGCCTATCATCCCACCTTTAAAATAGCAGCTTTAAAAAAAAGTACAGCATGTGTGCAGCATCCTTTGTCTTTTGGAAAGTGTATCAGTCTTTAGAGTGCAGGATGATAGTGTGTGTGCAGCGGTGGTTCCCAGAGATTGCAGTTTATTATGGTTCTGATCATTAGGTATTACATATGAGAAAAGTGAGCCCTTTAGTTCTGAATTCAGTAAAACCTGTTTATGCTGCAAAATTGATCAAAAATGACTACTTAACTCATTACTAAATCCATCTCTCATCTCCATCTATTTACACATTGTAAGTGGTAAAATATAAATAACAAGGCTGCTAAATGTAAACCTCTATCTTATAAACAGTAATACGTACTACCATATGGTAAAACCTGTAACATGATGCCAATATATATCGCTCATTTTAATGGTTATCTGGTTACGGTAAACATTCTTTGCACTACAGTTAATCATAAATAAGAAACTGTTGATTAAATTAGAAACATTAGGAAATATCAAATATTTATGCCCTTTGAGGTTTATATAGACAAATTAATGCGAAGGTCATGAGAGTTCAATTGAGTTTCTGAACTTTGGCTATAGAGAGGCGAAGTCCCTCCCCTTCCGGTGGACCTCCATGGGACCTTATTTCGGAAAAAGTATGTATTGAAGTCAATGGAGAGAGAAAGATTATCTTTTGATCCCGTTTGAATTGTGCAACGAATTACACATATGATGTTTGTCAATTTAAAAGATAATTTTGCAAGTCAAAAAAAAAAAAATGTGCCGAATTACAACTCTGGTGTTGCACATGTCACCAACACCCAGATGGCCTTCACGTTGGCACATTTCACCTCTTTCTTTCAGAATGAAGCGAAAAGTATTAAAAGAGGTGAAAATAAACCATAAGTCTGGCCATGTTGAGAACTGTTCATACACACAAGGGGAGTTAGTCGGTTCCAGCATGCTGGAGCGGCTTTACAAGGTTTCGGTGAGTAACACGAGTGTAAAGTGTAACGTTAATGTCAACTAGCTAAATTCACTTACGCGACTCTGAGATTTTTAGTCTTTCTAGTTGAGTATTTTTCATAATCTTATATTTCAACAGTTTTAAGACAAACTGACTTTTATGACATGGAAATTATTGACAAACATTACATATGTAATTTATGGCACAATTCAAACGGGATCGAAAGATAATCTTTCTCTCCTCATTGACTTCAATACATAATTTTTCAGAAATAAGGTCCCATGGGGCGGAAGTAGATGGGCGTGACTTCGCCACTCGATAGAGAGCCGAAGTCCCTCCCTTTCCGGTGGACCTCCATGGGACCTTATTTTCGGAAAAATTATGTATTGAAGTCAATGGCGAGAGAAAAGTTATCTTTCGATCCCGTTTGAATTGTACCATGAATTACACATATGATGTTTGGCAATCTTAAAAAATAATTTCCAAATAAAAATTGAATGGAAATCATTACACATCTGGGCATGTTGAGAGCTGCTATTACACAAAAGGGGAGTTACTCGGTTCCGTAAGAGCCAGCATGCGGGACCGGCTGTACAAGGTTTCTGTGAGTGTTAAACGAGTGTAATGTGTAACGTTAATGTCAGCGAGCTAACACTAGCTAACAAGGTACACTCTCGTGTTTTGTTTTAGCAACTCGTTTTCTGTGTACCTTGTCCTAGCCAACACTAATGTTATCCAGAGCATACACAGCGATCACGCAGTTCTTAACGAGAAAACTAGTTGCTCAAACAAAACACAGGAGTGTACCTTGTTAGCTAATGTTAGCTAGCTGACATTAAAGTTACACATTACACTCGTTTGAAACTCACCTCGGCTCTTACGGAACCGACTAACTCCCCTTTTGTGTATATACAGCTCTCAACATGCCCAGACTTGTGGTGATTTTTTCCTCGTCTAATACTTTTTGCCTCATTCTGAAAGAAAGAGGCAAAATGTGCTAACGTGAAGGCCAGCTTGGTGTTGGTGACATGTGTTGTGCGAGAGTTGTGTAGTTCATTGAGCGTTTCACACAAAAAAAAGTGTTACTTCACAGTTTTACGTAAATTTTTATTTATTTTTTACTTTCAAAATTATCTTTTAAAATTGACAAACATTACATGTGTAATTTATGGTACAATTCAAAAGGTATCGAAAGATAATCTTTCTCTCCCCATTGACTTCAATACATCATTTTTCTGAAATAAGGTCCCATGGAGTTCCACCGGAAAGGGAGGGACTTCGGCTCTCTATAAGGCAGCATAAAAAGAGAACACAGGTGCATTGAATCATGGGGATTGTAGTTTTCATTCTGCATGTGGCAGCAGTTTTATGCTTTACAGCAGAAGAAAATCCAAAGTAGATTATTAGCAGTAGTAGTTTGTATCTCCTTTATATTGTAGATAAAAGCTGGAGAAGTTATCGTGAGGTTTTTCCTTTATTATTCATTAATGAGTTATTTCTGGTCAACATTGGTCACTGCTTCACACACTGCAGTTAATGGCTTTTCCCACACTATGTCAGATTGTGTTATCTGAAGAATGTCACAGCAGCTCAATAAGGACCTGTAGGGTTTTCATTCCACTTAACACACATCTGTTTTGAAAACATAACATATGTCTCCAATTATGTATATATATATATATAATTGGATGTTGTGCACATTTTTTTTATAATGTAATACTATTATTGTGGTACAGAACACATCAATTTCCATTAGTTATGTAAAAATACACATCGCATCAAATAAAACCAAACCATCATTTGGTAAAATAAATTGACACGAAAATATCCCCATTGTTTTTAAATAAACAACCTCTATCTTTTCAATTAACTCCAAGCGCACCATTTATATATGGTCAAAATTTGCATTCCATATATATCGGGAATACTTTTATTCATGTTTAATTCATAGTGTGCTTTAGTCATAAATTGTGTAATTTAATGGAGTAAAAATCCATTCATTTGTTATAGAAACAGAATTCGCACAAAGTCCCCATCAGTTTTCTCCATTGAAAATTGAGTTTCCCTTAGTTGATCCTTTTCTTCTAGAAATGACAAAAAAACAATAAAAGAAATGTATTTAATTGGAAAATGCAAAACTACAAGTCAGATTTCTGAATCTCTGTGTATTATTTCCGTACTGTACACTGCTTCCTGTCAGAGCATCGTTTGTGTTTTCGTTGCTCAAACATCCTGCAGGGATTCTTTCTCCTCAGTGAGAGTTTAGCACCTCGGTGTTACATGCAGCGCTGCGTGCACGGCTCCCTCTGTCGCTCTCTGCTCTTTACTGTGATATTTCTGCTGTGTGTGCTTTGTTTTTCTTGGCTCTTTGTGTCATGTGTCCATTGTTAAGCTGTGGCTGTAGCAACAACAATAACACGCACAGCTTTCTATTTATTTCTTCTGTAGCTGCTTGGATTGTTAAACATCGGACAAAGGTAGTAGACCCTGCACTTCCTGGTCTTTTTGTAGCTGCTGCTAAATTCTATTCATTTGAACTATAGTGGATTGAGTTGAGGGGACATTTTGAATTAAGGATCCTAGCTTGTTGGGTTAGCAGCGGCATGTTTCGGGTCTCAGTTTATTTCCCTTCAATAATGCTATTATGTTTAAACTGCATCGACTACTGAGAATGAAAAAGGAGTTCTAATAGTTTCTTAGGAATGGAGGGAAATGTCCTAAAACTTGAGTACACCCAAAACACATGTGTACATTTGTTCCAGGCATTTTGAGCTTGGATTATTATATTTAAAAGCACGATAAACTGTAAGCGTGTATTTTGCAGTGTGGTAAGACTGATAGTGCCAGCCTTTAGTTCATACTGCATGACAATAGAATCACTCTCTTCATTCTTTACCAAGGTGACATCCATAGCTTACTTCTAAATGTTTCTGTGCAGAGGGAACTTAAAAGTGTTAGAGATTTCTTGACCGTGGTCCCGTGCTTCTTAAGATCCTCCCTGCAGCTCAAAAAGGGGTGGGGGGGTGGGGGGGATTACAGAAGCACATGAGACTCAACACCAGGGGTGGGCAATTATTTTTTCCATGGGGCCACATGAGAAACAAAAAATATTGTGGAGGGCCGGGCCAAAAGGCTGAACTCAATTCTGCATAATATTAATTGTATTTCTTTATAAAAAGCAGTAAATAGCATTGTTTTGACAAGCTGGTAAGAGTATATGTTATAGTTGAGCAATGAAAAAGTGAGGTTGCCTTACAAAAAATGTAATTTATTCAATAAAATTTCCCAAAACAATGGTAAACAAAATGTGAACGTTTTTCACCATTTCTGACTCATATTAGTGAACATTTTCAGTCGCATTCACTACAAAACACATTTTGAGTTTCATATACTGTTGGAAAGTTGTGTAAAGGTTCTTAGCATTCTTAAGACATCACAACATTGTCTTTGTGCTCCAAACATTCAGCAAGATACATCATATTGAACTGTCACTGAACATCACTGAACTGTGATTTTGAGAAAAGGCTTCCAAAGAAAGTGTCCCAGTTCACTGCTAGTTGGTTCCTTTACATGCCTACATTTGTAGTCTAACCACCTCATTTGGTGTTTTTAAGTTCTTTTTTCTTGTTCAGTGAGAGAAATCTAGTCTCTGCTGGGCTTTAACGAGTGCATCGAAGTCAGGTTGAATGTCTGAGGTGGAGATGCGAAGCACAGCTGACAGATGATCATCAGTGAGAGAGGATCTATACCTGGATTTCATAAACTTCATCTTTGAAAATGTTTGTTCACATATGTAGGTAGAGCCAAAGAGAACCAACATCTTCTGAGCATGTCTCCTCATGTTTGGAAAGTTCTCCTCCTCGAGAGAAGAGTAGAAATCCAGCAGAGATCCTGACTTAAAGCGCTCTGCCAGTACTGCATCAGACTGCAGGTCAATGAGTTCCAGCTGAACATCACTGGGTGCATTATCCATACTGCAGGTAAAGGGAGAGGAAATCATGAGCATTTCATCCTCGATTGTTTGGAGATCTTCAAATCGCCTTGAAAACTCACCATGCAATGCTCCTAACATGGATGGATTTCATGAACAAAAAGGCCCTTGCCTTGCAGTTTGGTGTTCAGTTCATTCATCAGTGTAGTCACATCAACAGCAAATGCAAAATCTGCCATCCAGTCCTCGTCTGAGAGCTCTGGGATGTCTTTGCCTTTCTTCTCACAAAACTCTTGAATCTCTGCTTTCAGGTCCCAAACTCTTTTTAGCACTTTGCCCAGGCTGAGCCATCTGACAGCTGTGTGGTAGCCGATGTCACTATGCTCAGTCTCATGCTCCTCCAAAAGTGCAACAAACTGTCTGTGATTCAATGCCCGTGCCCTGATGAAGTTGACTATTTTAGTAACAACATCAATAACATGGTGAATTTTTAGCACTGACTTGCACAACACATGTTGGTGTATAATACAATGCAAAAATACCAATTTCTGATCTGCGTCGATTTCAGTCACTTTATCTTGCATACGTTTCAAAAGTCCAACATTTTTACCTGTAAGATTTGGACAACCGTCTGTTGTGACACCTGCCAGTCTGTCCCATTTCAGTCCCAGCGTGTCCATGCACGCATTTACCTCCGTGAACAGATCGCTCCCTGTCGTCGTCCCTTTCATCGGCCGCATTGCTGCCAGCTCCTCCGTAATCTTGAAGTCCGGCGTTATCCCACGGACAAATACGAGTAACTGCGCTGTGTCGCGGACATCACAGCTCTCGTCCAAAGCCAAGGAGATAAAGTCAAAACTTGCCACTTCATGTTGCAGCTGAAGCTCCAGATTCCCCGCAATGTCCTCGATCCTTCTCGTCACGGTTCGCCTGGACAGCGGGACTTGCTCAAAGGCTTCTTTTTTTTCAGGGCATATTAGTGCTGCAGAGTCCACTAAGCACTCTTTGACAAACTCCCCCTCTGAGAATGGCTTACTGTGCTTAGCTATTTTGTGGGATATCACGAAGCTGGTCTTGGTTGCTGCATCCTTGGATGTGTGAAGCTTGGTAAAAAAGCCTTGCTGCTTTTGCAGCTTAGCTAGCAAAGCGTTCGATGTGCGCGCCCTTTCAGCATCAATCAAGTTTTTGTATTTCTCCGCGTGTTTCGTCTCGTAATGCCGACTCAAATTGTAGTCCTTGAACACGGCGATCTGCTCCCCGCAAACTAAACACACGGCTTTACCTCCGACTTCAGTAAATAAATACTTAGCAGTCCAATTTTTGTTGAAAACCCTACATTCGGCATCTACCTTTCTTTTTTTAGCATCAGCTGACATTTTTGAGCGCTAAAGTCGTCTTGTGACAATTATCCAATAACGCGCACGTCTTGATTTGGCGTATTGCGTCATTATGTACGTGAATAAAAAACAACTTCAAAATAAAAGCATTGCAGCTTTAGTCCATGCATGAGGTAAAATTAGAAAAATATGTTTATTTTGTAATTTCCAATTAACCTTACACGGGCCGGTCAGAGTCAACCAAAGGGCCGTATGTGGCCCGGGGGCCGTACAGTGCCCAGGTCTGCTCAACACTATAGCTCATGGACTTTAAAGGTCCCATGTCATGCTTTCCTGGTTATTACCCGTCCCCTTGTGTGTTATGTAGCTTTTTCTGCATGTAAATGGTCTGCAAAGTCACAAACCATCAAAGTACACCCTGTAGCGAGTAAAACTCTAACACAGAAAATACCTGTCTATTCTGCCCCAGAACGCCTCGTTGGAGATTTCTCTTTTTCCATTGTTTACTTCCTGAGTATGGTGACGCAAACATGCTTCGGCCCAAATGGAACAATCCGTGGAGCTCCTCACACACACTCACCTTTAGCCTTATCTTTTCTCAGCCGCAGCTCCGTGGATCTCCACTCACAGTTCGCCACACACTCACGTGTGTGTGCTCAGGCTAAGTTCCGCGGTGTCTCGCTGTCTCGCAGACCCCACGCAGCAACCAGGAAACAACACCAGTAATACAGCTCACACTGTCCGCTCCTCGAGCCTCAAAGGGCGGAGCAGCGAGCCCCGCAACGTCCCGCCAACACGGCACCCAGACACCGCGCAGCATTCTCATCTGTTTGTCATTACTAGGGTCATTTTCTGGTTGCTAACAAACGTCATTACTGATGTTCCGCTATAACTGTAGAGATCTCATCAGAACAGAGTGGGCAAGCTGACCAATCAGAGCACAGTGGGCTCATAGGGAGGGGGGGGTGGGGGCAGGAGCTCCAACAAGCCGTGTAGGACAGAGAGTGAATACACATACTATACAGAGATGCTGTATGAGAAACCAATGTGAGTTTGGAACATTGAATAATGTAAATCTATTCTAGTTGACCTCAACAATGGAATTATGATCAGTAGAAATGGCCATGACATGGGACCTTTAATAAAGTACTAATTCAAACAGGAAACAAATTGTTTGCATTGATATTCTGGAGTGAGAATGGTAATCAGGCGTTATTTATTTCACTCATAGACATTTATAAAAACAGCTTCATAATGAAAAAACCACAGAAATCCCCATCCCAAAAATAGAAAAAGGGAAAAAACGTACTTTTAAATGTAAAACCAGAGACCTTATAGTTTTGCAGTGGCCTCTTATCGTCTTAAGAGCTGTATATGTAAATTAAATATCCATGTGTTTCTATGGCAGTTGGTCATGGGATGGTTTTAATCTGTAGTGTGTGACTGGCCTCTAAACTACAATACCTTATGACCTCCATCAACTCCATTCACTGATTTATTAACAGTTCACTGCTTAAACAAATCTCCTCTGAGCATTTCTCCTTCTTTTTTTAAGTTGTCAAAACTCACACAACATGACTTTATTATTGTTCATATCTTTAGCAAGGTGTTATATGGATGTACTATATTTGTATAACAGTGTTAAGCTCAGTCACAGTGCTATAAAAAACATAATAAAGTAGTTACAGATATTAGAACAGAAACTATTTATCTATTAATTGATTAGTCAGTTGACAGAAACATAATGGGATAATTATTGATATTTCTTTTATTATTTTCTCAAGCAAAATCATAGACATTTTAGAGGTTTAAAATGTACATTTTTCCTGATTAATTATAAACAGTTGATCTTGAATGTAGCTGACTTGGATTCATTCTCCAAATACTACTCAATTTTTTTTTTTATGTGTAACATGTTGTAATAGTTCCACTGTGCATTCCAAGAACTGCCACAGATCAGAAGCCCTGTTAACGTCGGTGATGGGAGGCTTTAAAACAAAAACGGAATATATTTAATGAAAAGAAATGCAATATATGGTGGACTCGCTGCTCGTAGGAACAGGAAGACACAAACGAAATATTATTCTGTGTGGAAATGGAAATGGTAACAAGATTCCACATGTAGTGCGAGTGTTAATAGGCATCAGATTGTTAAGATAAAGAGTGTGTGGTTATGTAACGCTGCTGCCCACATAACCCAGATCACTGCGCCCCCTTTGTGCCTCAGAAGCATTTCAGTAGATCCTGCAGCAGCTGTATCATCTCATACTCTGAGGTGGAAGAAAAGCATCTCTTCTTTCAGTGTGAAAGCAGCCATCAGTCACAGAGGGAACACCTTTACATTCTACCAGTGCAGCCTCTTCTGGATGCTGCTTCCTGGGCTTTGAAGTGAGCCTCCGCACACATTAACGACGCTACAGTCGGCACATCAGGAGGGTACAAGCTCCCATGGAAATAATATGGCCTCAATAAAGTTGAAGCTTCGGAAGAGAGTCCACGTTCCGACACTCTGGTTGCAGGATTTGGGAAATAATAACGAGGAGCGTTTATTTTGACTGATATTGCAATTGCAAGATAATTCATGATATAAAAGGGTTTGATTATGTTTCCATCATTGAAGAATATACTAAAGAGAGATTGTGTTGGATCTGTACCAAACACAAGGGGGGTAAGTCTGTATGACACTGGAACTTCTCTGTAGCTCCTCAATACTTTGTTCAGATATTCTCACATATTTAATCTTTAACAAATATTGGGCTTCCTGATATTTAAATATTGCCCTATATATTGTGATTTTACTTTTACTTGAGCAGTCCTAGGCAACACACATGGAAACGTCTTATTTAGAGTGTGACACTCTTTTTTGGCAATTTTGGGCACCTGTACCGTAATGGAATCAATAAACAATTAATTTAACACACAAACAAGCAAAACACACACATCCTTATTTTATTGTCCATGTCCCAGTAGATGCTGTATGTAAAGTATACACAGACAGGAACACAAGTAGGATGCTAAGCCTACTCCTGTGGATGTATTGATGGCCCCAAATAAATAACAATCAGTTTAGATGCCCACTGTATTCAGAATATTTTCACATCTTATAAACTCTAATGGACTTCAGTGCTTCGCCCCTTTATTGGTAGAGACATCTTTTGTAAACATTTTTGTAGCTGTCCCAGAGAATATTGTGTTAAAACAGTTATGTTACTTCATTGTTCTCCATGAAGTTAGCCGAAAGTGGTGTAATGTGGCCTGTGCCAATTATGTGGAGTGTGCAGGACCCTTTAAAAACAGCCTTTTTAAATGCTAAATTGCTTGTGAGCCACCAGTGTGGATATTTAGATTTGGAATTCGGCCATCTGCACTCAGCTAGGGCTGCACGATTTCGGGAAATAATTTAATTGCGATTTTTCTGACAGATATTGCGATTCGATTTGTGATATTTGTTTTTAAGCGATCCAACGGAAGTTTATTGTAAAATGCTAGGAAGGTCGTATCAACGTGCTCCCGTCTCTAGCACCCCCGCAGCCCGAGCTACGAGTGAAAGAACTAAACTTACATGAAACTTCCGTTGGGTTGCTTTAAAGTCAAGCTTCAGTTTCAGATTCACCCTGTAATAGATGTAAAACATGTGATGGAGCATTACTAACCTGACTCAGATGGTTTGTTTCACCAAAGCATCTAGGAAAGCTCCATTGGAAGCCATTTGGAAAAGTATTTCAAAAATACTTGGCAGGTGATTGGATCAACCTGTCTATCACCTTCTATCATGGGCCACTTCTGATTGGTTAACAATAACTGGTACATGTGGAGCACAGCGCTTCTGATTGGTGTGGATGACTGACACACAAAAAAGATAGTCGCGATTTGATTAATCGTTCAGCCCTACCCTAGTGTAAGAAGAAAAACACTTTCGGGTCTCTAAAAATATATGATTTGAAAAACTGTACTTGTACTATAATGTGACCCCAAATAAATAAAGAAGAAAAAAAAAAGAAGAAAAACACTGCAGTTAATGGCGGACCAGATTTATAAAGTGCAGCTAATGTAAGTCAGTGTGAAGAGTGGTTATTCCTTCAGTGTTACATTTGGGAACATCATTATTTATTGAGCCTCAGCAGAGGAGTCACATCTTACCCTGCTGCACCGCCACAAAACAAATCTCCCAGAGAAAGAGAGCAACTGAAAGGAGACTGGGAATCAGAAACAAAGATGGTGAGAGCAGCACATTGAGACTGAAAGATACGAGGGGAAACTTATGTAAGACTCCCAAAGAACTGTCATGGTTTCCTGCCGAGAATCTGCAGAAAAGGAGACGAGGAGGGAGGGAGAAGCACAGTTTTAATCAAAGAGAATACATAGGGAAGAATTTGAGAGCAACGAGAGGACAGAGGGAGGAGAGGTGTCTCTATTGAGTGTTTTCTGCATGAATGAGTACAGAGAAAGACAAAGGACACAGAGGATAGTGTTGTTGTTTACTCATCATGATGTTGGAGTGAAATCAGGAGGAGGAACTAGAGTTTCTTTCTATTGGCCTGTTTGCTGGTTTTGATTCACTTTGAGGACTCTCTTCCTCTTTAAGTTTCCTCTGTTTCCACTTTTTTATCTGCTTAACTTTTCTCTCCTCACCTCCTTCCTCACTTTCTCATCTCATCTCCTTTAACACATCCTACTTTTGTCTTCTTTACTTTGTCCTTCCCTCTCACCTCTCCTCCTCTTACTTCTCCCATCCTTTCCATACTCGGTCCTCTTGTCTCCTCTCCTCTCCCCCTTTCCTTTCCCCTCTCGTCTCCTTTCCTTTATCATTTCCTGTTTCCTCTCTTCTCATTACTTTCCTTTCCTCTTCTCTTTTTTTCTCTGCTCTTTCCTTTCTTTCTCACATTCTATCTGCTTAACCTTTCCTACTTCCCCATCCTTTCTTTCCTCTTCTCCTTTCCTCTCTTGTCTCCCATCTTCCCTAATCTTTGCGTTCATCTCCCCTTTCCCTCTTTTCACATATCCTCTCGTGTTTCTCATCCCATCCTCTTTCTTCTTCTTTCTATTCTCCTCTCCCCTCTTCTCCTCCTCTTCTCACCTCTCCTTTTCTCTTCTCTTTCCTCTCCTCATTACCTTTAGTCTTTACTTCCTTCTTCTCTCTTCTCTCCTTCCCTCCTCCCCTCTTCTGTTTCCTCTCCTCTCTTCTCCTTTACTTTCATCTCCTAACCTCTCCTTTCCTAAACTTTCCTCCTAACCCTCCTACCTCTCCTCTCCTGTTTCCTTTCCGCTTTCATCTCCTCCTCTCCTTTCCTCCTCTTCACAGTTGTGGTGTTGATAAGTCATTAGAAAGCTGATAAGGTCGGATGTTTTCCCACTTGATTTTGAAATGCCGTAATAAAGTAAGGTTTATTTCTACCTGATGAGGCAAGATAATAATAATAATGTTAAATTACTTTAGGACGTTTTTTAAGGAGAGGTTTTCCATTCTGTAAATAATGTACTCCTTTACCTTTCTCTTTGTTTTGGAGCTCCCTTCCTAATGTCTTTCTCTACACACAGCTTTAGTCTGAACGGTTGTAATCACAGCTGATCATCAGCCTGGAAGCCAGCCATTAACTCCTCCGCGTGATCATATCTCTTATTTTAATAACTGCCTGAATCATCCCCCACATTTTGTCAAGGCCTTTTATCAGGAGCTGCCACCAACAGAAAAGCATGAGAGGAGGCAATAAGCATTAAGGGTTGGTGATAAAGGTGAAGTCATTAAACATGAGCCTGCAAAGAACTGCAGGGTTTAGGGTGCGTCAAACACAGAGATACTTTCTAGGAAACATTAGACTATTTCTGCTTTTGAGGAACATGTGTGGAGAATATTCTGTTGCATTTATTTGATCCTCATTTCTTTGTGGTTGCATAATAAATCAAATATGGCAGAAAATAAAACGCTCAGGTGACAGACAGTCTCAGCTTTCGTGTCGTGGAGTTTTAATTGTTATTCCTGACTTTAAAGGAATTCTATAAAAAGCCTCTCGATCAGCTGCAAAATGCATCGTCACAGAGCTGAAAAGAGATTTACTATGAAACTCATACAAAGCTTTTTTAATACTTTCTAGAGATGCGAGGTTCTCTCGACACGACGCAAAGCTGCAAACATACCGTATAATGATCTTATACAATATGATGTGTTGCTGCAGGTTCAACTAACCAACAGTATATAGGGAATCAAATCATCTACAGAATTACAATGATGAGAAAATATGTAAATACTGTCCTGAAAATACCTGAAAGAATATCCCGAAAATGTGTGGAAAAGAATCGGAAATAATTTGAAAATTGTCCTGAAAAAATATGTCGGAATGGTCAGAAAATATGTAAAAAAATAATTTAATTACTAGCCAACAGTTTATAAAGGAGTGCTTGTTACTGCACTATCAATCATGTTTCAGTATTATTATTAGGAAGGGTTTTTAATGCAGGACTTTAACTTTTCTTGGAGTACTTTTTCAGCAGTAAAGGTGATTTGTGATGGATCATGACGCGTGTAGTGATGTAAGCAGATACTCTGTGTGTGTGTATAGAATATGTGTGTCACAGTACACAAATGTATTACTCAGTGCCTGGGGGTGTATGCATGCAGCATGCACCTGGAGGACCTTTGACATCCTCCTGGATCCATCATTTTTATTATTATATATATGTTTCATCATTTTTCAAATTTGACCATTACTGTTGTAAATCCCCCAAGGTTTTTTTAAAATCTATTTTCCCCTTTAAACACACTTGAAATATTCCACACTCAACATTAACTACACATTAAAAGCAGTTTTGAGAAGGAGAGTTTGAAATATGAAGGCGCGTTTAAGTAGTTTTAGCAAACATACAAAGCACTCCCTTTGCTCTTAATTCACTGATTGCAAACTGTGATACATGCATGTTTTATTTAATAATACAGAGTACAGTCTGTCCTCTCTATCTGATATCTCTCTGTGGTGCTGCAGAACTGTCAGCAGGGTTTACAGTCTGTCCTAAACACACACAGAGAGCTTCATCAACACCTACGCAGGAAGGTGGAGAGAGGCCAGAACCACACACACACACACACACACACACACACACACACACACACACACACACACACACACACACACACACACACACACACACACACACACACACACACACACACACACACACACACACACACACACACACACACACACACACACACACACACACACACACACACACACATACACACACACACACACAAACACATACACACACACACACACACACACACGCGCGCGCACACGCACACGCACAAACAGAATAACACACACAGTCAGCTGTCCTCTCTGCCCCCTCTTCCGCCGTCTCACATCAGTGATTCACCAAAAGATCATCCATGTTGCTTTATGTCACTCAGTACAGAAACTTCTCCTGTGCTGGTTGCTTTTGTTGTTGTTGACAGTGAGGCATGTGGAGTCACTGACCCAATCTCCCATCATGCACCTGGCCTGGTTTAGCTGCAGGGACAGCCATGGTAACAGCCATGCCTCCTACCAACAGCTATACTGCATACATTTTGCAACATGTTTTACTCATAGAAAACTGTTGACACGAAAGCCAAAAACTCAAACATGACATTTTGTACAGACATTTATCTCTGCCTTAGAATGCATTCAAATAACTTTGATCCTGTGACTTTTATCTAGCACCATCAATTCACATTGTTGTGACCAAGTACCGGCAGAAAAGACATGCCCATCAGCCTGAGTTGTACTATTGCTAATTAGCACATGCTAACATGCTAACGTTAGATGGTGAACATTAAACCTGTTGAACATCAACATGTTGGCATTTCATCATTAGCCTCCAGGGATAGTTTTCATACATATGTTTTACTTTATAGCAAAGTTTACCAAACACCAATCATAAACATTAGTGCAACACAAAGTTACACTTCTCTTCTTGACTTATGTTAATTTTGTATTAAAGAACATTTACATGAGATAAGATAACAAGTACAACGAGATGAGACCACACACACACACACACACACACACACACACACACACACACACACACACACACACACACACACACACACACACACACACACTACGTCTGAATGCTTGGTGTGCGTCACTGCTGTCTGGAGAAAGGAGACTGTCGTTTTTTGGCAAATGTCACAGTCACATTATAGACAATAGTACATCTAAATCTGGATCACGCACGCACGCACGCCAACACACACACACACACGCACGCACGCACGCACGCACACACGCACGCACACACGCACGCACACACACACACACACACACACACTGGTGTATTGTTAATGTTGTGTCTTAACGGGTAGCAGTAAGAGAAAGGCAGGATGTGTCTGAGTGACTGGAGATTCAAAACCTCATGATGACGTTGTTTGTAAAGCAGATTGTGTTATTTGATTTTCATCATATATTTGTTGTGCTAGTGTAGCAGATGTAAATATGCAGTGGGGTTTATTTAATTGTTTCTTGTATAATCACACAAATTCTGTGTTTTATATTATTTTATTCTGTGTTCTTCATTTTATTGATTGTTAAATACCTGGCAAGGTCGGAGATCAGTGGGCGGAACCTCTGAAGTGTGGTCGCTGTAGTCAGGAGTGTATTGTTGTGAGGACTTTCCCCCATATATATTGTGTCCCTCACGTTTCCTCTGCCCTTTTGTAAACGTTCCACGTGAGAGGAGTGAATGTGGGAAACTGATGTAAAACTGATTGTTTTATCTATTGTCAGAAAATAAACAGATCGTCTCAACTCTACGCTGCCTCGGGTCTCGTCTATTCACACAACGCAGACACGCTTAACCACACCGGTTACACTAGTATTCCTTATTTTTAAAGCTTGATCTTCATTTTTTTGTTATTTTGCTTTTAATCTGTCCCTCCCTGGTCTTGTCACTTTATAGAAGTGCATCAGTTAAGACTGCAGTTTTAGGGTTTGAAGCAGGAATGTGTCTTTTATGTATTATTTTCTGTCTTTGGCCAATAAAAACCCAAATTGTAAAAAAGCAAAAAACAGACAGGCCTATTTGTGTTCTACAGACGTAGGCTGGCTGTTAAAGGCTTGACACAAACTGAGTTACTGTGCTGAGCTGCTTGTCCACCCCTAACAGAGGTACCTTGGCTAGCTGTGTGTGTGTGTGTGTGTGTGTGTGTGTGTGTGTGTGTGTGTGTGTGTGTGTGTGTGTGTGTGTGTGTGTGTGTGTGTGTGTGTGTGTGTGTGTGTGTGTGTGTGTGTGTGTGTGTGTGTGTGTGTGTGTGTGTGTGTGTGTGTGTGTGTGTGTGTGTGTGTGTGTGTGTGTGTGTGTGTGTGTGTGTGTGTGTGTGTGTGTGTGTGTGTGTGTGTGTGTGTGTGTGTGTGTGTGTGTGTGTGTGTGTGTGTGGGGTATCCCACAGAGCAGCTCTTTGTCTCAAAGTATCGGGTTGCACCAAACGAACAAAGCATCCATGGTTGCCAGTAGCGACGGGAACAGGTGAAGTGAAAACTTCAAGACGAATTTAGTTTGTGTGTGTGTTTATGTAACACTAAACTAAGAGTAGCAAAGCGAAACAAAGGCCTGACGGTTAAATAAAAAAGACTCTAACAAGCTAACTTCTAACAAGCCTCTACAGGAAGTCTTTCCATGTTTATGTCTCAGAGAAAGAGAATAAACGTTATGACTTCAATTGACTAAAATTGAGAGAAAGAGGAGAAATAGTGAGACAGAAGGAAGAAAATATAAAGAATAACACAACCAGTTAGTTTTGAAATCACGTCAGTTGCTTGAAGTTGTCTACTCAATGGAAGGCTGCATGAAAGTCTTAAAGATCATGATGACTGTTTGTGATCTTCTGATAATCATCACGTAAAGATCACAGCAGCCTGTAATTATTATTATCATGGTTATAAAGTAAGCATCTGCAACAACATGATAATGAGTCTGGTGTCAGGTAACAGGTGATTCTCTCGTGTGTCTGTGTGTATTAGGTTCCTCTCATAGTGTGTGCATTGTGTTTGACCTCGAGGACAAACAGGGGTCAGACGGGACACTAGAGGTGTACAGTGTTACATAGTGAAACATATAGCTCACAAACATGGGTTTAATAAGGAATGAAGTGTTTTAAATGATGCAGGTTATTTTGGGAAAGTGCAGGGTTTTCTTTTAAAATGTGAAGATTTATTTTATTCTTATTTCTTTGTGTTTAGACAATTTTTGAGAAAAAAGCCATTCTCTCTTATGGTGAGCAATTTCTATAAAGCGCCTTTAATGGCTAATGTTGAGCTCATACAGTAGGTGCAGACAAACATGCTATTAACACAATGATGTATTGTGTTTGGTTTTATATCATCAGACCACGTTTTGCTGCTGCCTTCCATGAGCACCAATGAGGTGTGGTTACCTTAGACTCGTGCAAGGACTACCTTCGAATTGGAATAAAAGCAAGGGAGAGATGGAGGGAGAGTGTGTGGGAGGGACGTAGAGTAAATACAGAAAAGAGCGTGGGAGGTAGAAAGAGGAGAGGTGGGAGGAAGAGGAGGAGAGGAGTGAAGGACAGTACAGGGGTCAAACTGTGCCGAAGAGAGACTGCAGGTGTCCATGATTCACAGAAAGAGTCGCAGGCTAAATGAATCGGCTTGCTCTAGCTGTATGTTGTAATTCTCCTTTCATCTGGCTGATTTCTTCTTGTGTTTCTCATCTTCTTGCATGTTAGCTACAGATAGCTACAGCATGAATACAAGGTACATTAATTGCAAACGCTGCGCTATTTTTAAATGTAGAAAACAGAAAAGTCTTAAAGAGTTGTTTTCCTGGAACTCAGGTCGCCTAAAGAATTATAAGTAATGGTTGTAATAATTATCTTCCTGTTCTAAACATTGCCTACCATAAAGCCACCTTTTCAAAGTTCCTCCTGAGTGTGGGAGGGTTTTGTATTGTTCCCCCGCTCCATTGTGCTTAATGCTTCCTGCAGAGAATAGCTTTACATGTCAACTCACGAATGCTCTTTGTAGATACAGAAAACTAAATATATATCTTAAGGTCACTAATAAGTTACCAAAAGGTCCTGTGGGAAAAAGAGAGGTATAGCAGTGTGTTGCTTTTTTATTTTGAACCTCTCAATGGGTCATTGTTCCTGCTAATGTCATCATCTTTAACTCATTCGGGTTACTCCCAGCATGCAACGGCTGCAGGCTTCATTGTTTAAACGGGTCCATATTTCCTGGAAATGTTGAAGAGATGTTGAAGCAAAAATGTTTGCTCCAAAGAATGAATTTGTCTGGAAACTTGACTTTCATTGGTTAGAGGTGGAAAGTTTCCATTTTAATTTTGGGGTTATCAATAATTGGTTAAAAGTTATTGAGGAATAGTTGTGAAAAACATTTAATCTTTCACGCATTTCTAATGTATTGGTTCATTAGCAGCTTTGACGAATGTCACATATTAAATGTTGTGGCAGTTTTTATTCTTAGCGTCATTGAGTGGTGGACTAAGTATATTTACTGAAGTATTTTTAGCTCAAACATTTCTACTGGATTAATTTGAAACTCTGCTCTTCCTCCTTTAGACATTACCCCAAGACGTCGTTCACCATCGTGGCCGACACACCGGAGAACCTGAGACTCAAACAGCAGAGTGAACTACAGAGCCAGGTACATGCACACACACACACACACACACACACACACACACACACACACACACACACACACACACACACACACACACACACACACACACACACACACACACACACACACACACACACACACACACACACACACACAGTTGGGTGTTTTGGTAAAAACAAAATGTGAAATTGTGACGGGAACAAACTTGAAGAATAAATGATGACGTACAAACATGAAGCCTGACTGCACACAAAGTGTAATTCTAAGATGTCCTCTTAGTCAAAACAGTCACCAAGCCAAACGTGAAGTTTCTTAAGAATATAAATGAAGGCTGATTGTAAATATTTGTTGTCATTTGTTTGATAGCAATTACTGTATGTGAAATAAAACGACGAGGGGAAGCTGGTTTTAGATTGCATCAGGAGAGCTACTTTTGATATTCCACATGCAGATTTACGTGCACTTTATTTCTACTCGTCTCTGAGAGATAGATTTATGTTATAGCCCCCCTCCTTCTCTTCTTCAACTATCCGATCCATGTGTCTGATGTCCCCAGAGGAGATGTTTGAATCACTTCATATTAGCGCTGGAGCATTAAAGTCGAGCTTCAGGAAGTGATTATAACAGACAAAGAGGCGTGCAGTGTGAGTGTACACACTGACCCAGTTGAGTTATGGATGAGACATGGTCATGTGACCCGGCAGTGTGTGTTTGTGTCACAGCTGAAGCAGCTGGTGTCATCAAAACTCAAGTGTGAGTGAATATCCAGATTTTAATTGATTCGACTAGATGTATTCATTCATACGTATGTACATTTCTTTTTGGATAAAACATTATAAAACAAGAATTTGGCGCCCACCTGCAGTAACCCAGAGGGCCCCATAGGGGTCACAGACCCCCTGCTGAAGACTCATGATTAAAAGTCTCTGCCATGCCTTTATAACAACAAGTTTAATTAAAAATGTTCTTCCGCAACTTTTTCCACTTAGGCGAGACATGACGAGTGGTGTATTATGTAAGGGATAATGTGCAGCGACGTGGTCTTTATGGGGAAAAGAACACTCGACAGGCTGATCAAGCGGAGGGGATCTGGATCTGCATGAAGGCAAACTGGATCTGCATGAAGGTGCAGATGCACGCAGTTTGCTTTTCGGCCAAACTGTATCCAATTAAATCGACCGAACTTCTTTCTGCAGATGTGAGCGCCCTTAACAACGGTCAATAAGTCCTTGACAGCGGTCTGTCTGTTCTGTATTAACAACGTGTCACGTGTTCTGAATTTACCAATCAGAATCGAGTATTCAACTAGCCATCTAATAAATATATTTATCTAAAATGTGACTATCTGCATCCTTATTACTTTTTCTGGATTTTGATGCTCATACTTTTAATTTTACTTTTAAATGCTGTACTTGGAACTTTATTTGTACACTGTGGTGTTACAGGTTACCACTGATATTTGGTCTTTTTAATTTGGTATATTGATAAAAAAAATTGAATATCACAAATCTTGGACTTTAAACTAGCAAAATTATGAATTGAAACAGGAAATATCAGATCATAGAACAATTTTAAAAGACTGGGTGTTTGATGTCATTCACTCTACTTTAATATTTCATCTGATAGGCTCAGAGTATATTGCTTTTGTTTACGTAAACTATAGGGCAGGGATCACCAACTACATTTGACCAAGGGCCAACATTTATCCAATAGACACTTTCGCGGTCCAGCGATTTTTATATATAGCCCAGAATTTTGTAGTTGTTGTCCGGGGGGGGGGGGGGGGCAGCGGGGCTACTGCTGCGGAGCGCATAAAGCAGACTCTTCACCGCTCTTCACGCTAACAAAGGATCACTTATTCTTCAGGGCAGGGAAGGCTACGCAGTCTACTGTCCCGCAGCTGCTGCCTCTCTGTTGGACTCCGGTACTGCACATTACTCACGAGACGTTGTAACCACTCCGCCAACGCCACAGTCACCCCCGCCGGATGAGAATGTCTGGCGGGCCGGATGTGGCCCGCGGGCCACCAGTTGATGGTCGACTCACTGCTATAGGGGAATAACTCTCACCAGTGTGATTTTGGTGAGATTATGACCATGCTGGCCAAGGTTACAGAGCGGATGCAAAATCCTGCAGCCATAACACCAGCTCTGCCAGATATAGAAAGTCCCATTTGATGAATTCACATACTGTACATTGTCATTGACTTATACTGAAATATTGAAATAATTGAGTCACTTTAATCAATGCAGAGAACATTGCAAATATATAAGGGGAATATTCCTTTAATATCCTTTTAATATATTTGTGTTTTCTTTCCTGCAGGTGAGGTATAAGAAGGACTTT
Source organism: Notothenia rossii (assembly GCF_949606895.1). Lineage (NCBI taxonomy): Eukaryota > Metazoa > Chordata > Actinopteri > Perciformes > Nototheniidae > Notothenia > Notothenia rossii. Next base: position 17,438,075 of record NC_136911.1, on the reverse strand, counting down.
GAGGAGAGTAAAGGTCGAGGGTTCAGCATCGTGTCCGACACTCCAGAGATGCAGAGACTCAGACGGACCCAGGAGCAGATCAGTAATGTATGTTCACACACACACACACACACACACACACACACACACACACATATACATATATATATATATATATATATATATATATATATATATATATGTTACTGTTTGTCCTGGTGTGTGTATGAAAGTAAGGGGTGCACTTTGGTCAGTGAGCACACACACACACACACACACACACACACACACACACACACACACACACACACACACACACACACACACACACACACACACACACACACACACACACACACACACACACACACACACACACACACACACACATATATATACTATGTTACTGTTTGTCCTGGTGTGTGTATGAAAGTAAGGGGTGCACTTTGGTCAGTGAGCACAATCACACACATACACAAAATATCGACAAGTGTTGAAGATATCAGCTGAGTGATGAGGAGCTTCTTATGGAACCAATGAATAAGTAAGTAAGTATTATTTTTCATTTTTTATGTGTTTTTAAGCCAGTCAATATGTCAGTTATTCAATTAGATAGTATTAACAAAAGAAATTAATGTTTTAATGTTGCATGTACATCAGCAACATCCTGAGCACGACTTATGTCTAACATATTTTAAATACCAGTGTCTAACATACAGTGCATTTTATATAATGGACATTCAGAGCTCCAAGAGACAAGTAGGCTGAAGATTAACCAACATTTGAATAATTAAATAATACTTTGCAAAGTGTCTTTAGAAAAGTCAATAATGAATGAGGTGGAGGATGTAGAATCCCATCATGTAAACAATTCATTATTAATTATATCGAAACAGCTCGGAGTGTAATATGTAACGTAGATATAAGTAAAATACTTATTTAATAGAAGCAAAAACATTTGGGAGTAGGGCTAAACAATCAGCCACGTTTGTAAATGTGCTTTTAATTCAACTGTATATTAATTACATTTTAGTTTTATGGTAACAATACAGCTTTTAAACATAAAAGTTACAATTGTGTATGTTTAATTGTTGTATGTGTGTGAGGGTGTGTGTGTGCACAGATGCTTCTCCCATGTGACCCAGTGACCCAGTGACCCAGCAGATGATGCCAAGGTAGTGTGTGTTTATCTTTTCATTGTATGTTGATCATATAAAAACAGGAAGAATGTTGGTGTAAAAGCATGAAATGCACATTAAACATTCATTTATGTGCATTAAAAAAACATTACAATGCACTATTCTGGTCTGCAGTAGAATATGTTATTAATATTTTAATCTTAAATGTACTATACTTGTAGGTCACTTTGTGAGACACAGATTCAAAGATGGGACAAATAAAGTATTCTATTCTAGTTTGTTTTTTATATTCTTGTTTTTATTTTCTATACTTAAAACGTTTTTTGTGTCTTCCCCTGTGCTGCAGTAACACATACATTTGTCCTTTGGGGCTTCAAAAACATTTATTTGATCTTAAAGTAAACAATAAATCCCCTTTTTAAAATGTGTTAAGTGACCTTTTTCACACATCACATTTGGGCTTTGATTTGATCCTCCTGCCTGTTCTCCTTCCCTTTGTTGTTCTGTCCTCTCCTCTGTGCTCTCTGTTTCTCTCCCCTCTCCTCTCTTTACCTGACCGAGTGATCCCATTATTCCGCCGCGGTAATACACCCCGGATTCTCTCATCTCATTTGCTTCACTTTAATTAATTCACACACATTAACTCTCTCTGTGTGATATTCAACAGCCCTACACTTTTATCTTATTACTCCGCTCTTCTCAAGGTCGAAGAGAGAGAGTAGAGGGTGGAATTTATGTTTAAAAATGTTTCCTGATCTCACAGAAAATACATAATTAGCATTCATCGTCAGTTTCTGCATGCAGAGCAGTGTTTTCTCCCTGCCAGTGAACCATCAGGATGAGATCACAGCTTTGTGTGTTTCTGAATGTATTATCTGTGACGCAGAGAGAAACAGAGGTTTTTTCATTTTCCTTTTTTCACCACCTGAAAGCTGTGTCTCTTAATTTAGCACCGACTAGAGACAGATTTATTCCCAGAGGTGTACTGCAGACTCAGCTGTTATTCAGACAGCCATGTTGTGTTTAAAGACCTCTGTAATCAGGATGAGTCTCTGTTTTTATGTTTTATTGTGGGTGTGACTACAGATTAGAAAGATTAATCGCACAAAATACACTCTACATTTGGCGGAGGTGGAAAGTCGACCGAAATGTTACTTTATGCAATAATTCTTTTTTTGATGCTTCTTTCATGCAGAATAATTACAAATTGTACTTTATAGATGGGGTGATACTCATTGCGAATATATGTCTATTGTCATCAAACACAGAATTGCCCACAAGATATTTAAATGTTTCTGTTTTGATTTTGGGATATATCACTATCAGATGTTGTAAGGCCTTTAATGCAGAATAACCTCTTCATCACCTGTTTGTTGTTGTTTGATAAATAAGTGTTTTCTTGCTGTTGTTGTTGAGGATAAATTGTTTTTTCTTGTTGTTGTTTAGGATAAGAGAGTGTTTTCTTGTTATTTTCATGGATACACTATTGTTTCCGTGTTGTTGTTAAGGGTAAATGAGTGTTTTCATGATTTTGTTAAGGATACACTTGTTTTTTCTTGTTGTTGTTGTGAACCTTCTCGTTGTGTATCAGCAGATGGGCGCTGTCCTGTTTACCTCGGCTGCCATCTGACGCTCCTCACTGCCAGATACCTGCTGCTGTCAGGACTCTGTCGCAATACTATTCATCTTTATGGCGAGTAATGTCAACAACCACACAGAGGAGGTTAAGAAGTAATGGCTTTTATTGTCATTAGTTTGTGTACATACCTTTACCATTAATCTCCCCAATCATTGCATTGCTCTACATCTCACAGCGTTTGCAATTCAGTAAGCTACATTTCAGGCTCTAAACTTTAAAAACAGGCTATAGGACACTTCACATTAGCTTTAAAGATTGTCATAAAAGACTGATATATCCATGCTCCCCTGAAATGTGAGACCTCCTTTTGTATTTTAAACTAAAAGAAACGGTAGCTTCACTGAAAAAATAACAAATAAAAACGTATATTACATCGGGAATTATTAAAAAGTGGATTCAATGCACTGAAGTGATTACATAAACTTCACTTTAAAGCAAAAGTAAAAACATAATTTGAACTTTCTTTCTGTTGATACTTAATTTTTATTTTTTAAATGGAATAAGAAATCTTAACATTAACCACTAAAGGAGCTTTTGTATCCGTTCCTGCCCCTAAAGCTTGTTGCTTGAGTGTTTATTTACCTGAGAGATATGTCAGCAGTCAGTCAGTGTGTGTTGTGTTAAAACAAACACACTCTGTCTTAATGACCATTACCACCTGGACACACACATGCAGGACAGCTAGTACAAAAAGGAACGTTGCAAGAGCATTCCTTTCAGCTTACGATATTTTCCGAACTCACCTTCAACCCTCCACACACACACACACACACACACACACACACACACACACACACACACACACACACACACACACACACACACACACACACACACACACACACACACACACACACACACACACACACACACACACACACACACACACACTCTGTACCCAGCCGGGCACTGTGTTTGGATGAAGGGCACGGTGGTGATAAGGTTTTGAGTAGGGGGCTAAATGTGGACGTTAAAAGTGATAAGAAGTTCCCAACGAGCGACAGAAGACAGACTGACATCACATGAGGCGGACGTTAGTCGATTTTAGACGTTAAGGAAGACTGAGGAGTGAGAACAATCTGTAAAACAGCATCTAAAACTTTCAGGAGACGAAATAGTGACATCAGTTCTCTAGTAGGAGGGCATCTGGATATACTGAGTAAACAATAAGCAACGCTTGGAGAGAAAAATTCTATTAAGAGACCCTACATCGGACAAGGTGAGTGTAACGTTGAGCTCATTTGATGATAGGTTGCTAAAGAGGATAACGTTTGTGAAGAGGCTGGTAATTACTGACCTCTGATTGATGACCTTAAAGAAAAGGAAGGCCGAGCATTGAGGAATTTAACAAGATGACTTTGATGACGCTGAAAATGTCACCTTGAGCGGAAAAGTTAGTCTGTGAGTTGAAGCCTGAAGTTTTAGTCAGTTTGTTCACGTGTCAGGCCTTTTTTCATTCAAAATAATGTATGCTTATGATTGAGCTTTCTTTATTAGCACATATGTGGTAAACACGAGATTCAAAGTGTTGCTTTTGGATGATTCTTTGTGGAGAAACAAAAGCTATATAGATCAAAAGATAAGACCAAATATCACGTAGTACAGTATATACAGTATATTTGTATTATATGTCAGATTCAAATGTGTACTTTTAGGAATTGCATGAATAAATGAAAACAGCATATCAAGTCAAATGCGTTTTTTCCTCAGAGGTGACGACATGGAGGAAGAAGAGACTCCAGCTGCAGAGAGGAGAGAAGTTCTGACCGGGGAGAAGGAGAGGATGGAGGTGGAGGCGCAAACTGAGAAACCAAGCAAGGAGGAGAGAGAGGAGGAAGGAGGAGAGGAGGAGACAGGAGAGGAGGAGACAGGAGAGTCCTTGCAGGAGACCCTGGTTGCGAAAACGTTTTTTTCCGCAACTACAAGAAGTACGATCGTGGAGGAGACGTTGGAGGAAACTGAGAAAGCTAAAGAAGATGAGGAAGGAGGAGAGGAAGATGAGGCTCAGGCTAAGAAGGTTCTGGGATCCTGGGAAGCAGAGGTGAGTTTGACTTTTAAAACTCAACATAAACAACAAAAGTCCTTATTCAGCTCAATAAATCCTAAAAATAATCAGATAAGAAACCAAAGAAAGGAAATTCATGATTCAAAGATCTGTGGGTTCCTACAACTACTTGATTCGTGTGGAAAACATTCCTCTGCTTTGTGTTCATGTGAGAAGACAGCTAATTAATTATGTATGTGTACTCGTATGATGTCTCAGCTTTTTAATGATCTTATTTCAGGATGGTTTGAATTGTGTAAAGGGACAAATTCCAAAAGGCCACACATTGTTTCCAAACTGCAGCTGAATGTTTTTGAGGTTTTGTTCCTGATGAAGTGCAGATGTATTCCTCGACTCTGCAGCTCTCATACGGCTTAGAGAGGATTAGTGAAACCATTATTAGCCTCTGATATTGGGGCTTTTAGGAACTGATAAAGGAGGCGAAGGATTAACACTGCATGATTCAGAAAAGGCTGCTTACAGATTTCAACATCTCAGTTTTATAAGAGATAATTCAGTTTGGCAATATTACTAATTATAGGTGCAACAGAGATTATATTTTATGATGGTTTAAAACAGAGAGGCTCCTTCACTCAGAAAGTGGATATTTTTACAGATGAACTGCACAAAATTGTGAAGTCAAATGTGCATGTATGTGCTTTTTAGGTGTCCTCTGATGAAAAGCCTCCTCTTCCTGACCCTGCGTTCAACAGGAGGTGCAGCCTGATCGTCAGTGAAGTGAGTCACTCTCAGATCATTTTGTTATTTATACAAATATCTCTAATAAATTGTAATTCATTTATTATAAAAAGAAGAGCTGTGCTTTCACAAACATATTTACACACTTAGAGTATTGATACATGTTCATCAGTAATGTGGATATCATGACTAAGTGGGTAAAGACAAATCATACACATTATATGTTATTAGAACACAACACCACTTTACTGTAATGCTGCCTTTAAAACCCCTTGGGAAAACAAAACTTATGCCAAACAACAATATCCACATTTATGAGAATAGCTAGTCTCGTATCGCAATAAAGATATAATATCGATATAATACCCAAAACAGCAGTACAGTAGAAAATTACTACATTTTTCTTGGAAATGCAGTGAAAATTAAGTATAATGCTGACATAATATAATATGATATGATAAAATATTATAATATAATTAAAATAGAATATATATAATATAATATACTATTATATAACATTACATACTATAATATAATAAAATATTTTATATGATATCATAAAATATTGATATTTTTTCAAGCCCTGGTTTGAAGAAATAACCTGAGATAATCCAACAGTAATATATCCAAAGAATCCCCTCCATGGTGAGCGCAGTGTTGCATCTGTGTGATGGTGACCCAGATATTCTGGTGTGTAATATCTACTGCAGCTTCACCTCGTGAATCGAAATGTTCTTGAGTGTGAACGTCCTCTGCTGCCTCTGATATTAACCGGGTTGCTATTGGTAACCATCCCTCTAAAGGGGCAATGACTGGCCTTTTTTCAACCCGAGGAGATGTGGAAAAATGTGAAGTATTTCAGAGCAGTGAAATGCTGAATGAGGGTGACGCTGGTGCAGCATGTGGGAGGCGAGAGATTGATTCCCTGTGAGTCAAAGTTGGCAGAATAACTGCAGAATGACTCATCAAGTGAACGCACGCTATAAATCCTTCTTCCTGTCTCTCCGCCTCATTTAAATATACTTAAAATGTCTATTTTTCCATAGTTACTGGCATAATGTAGTAGTTCTTTAAATTATTCATTATTTAAATTAACCTTTTTTATTTATGTGTTTCTGAGTGTTGCTGCGAAGATAAACTTTGAGCAAGAAAATGTAAAGTCGTTGAACAACAGTTCAGAGATCTTGTTGTTACCATGGATACGCACGCCTCTTTAAAGTTTAGCTTCATGCTGCTGTAATGCCAAGAGACAGCTCATGCAGAGAACATGTAGTGAATTTATTCATTTAAAATAAGGTCCAATTAGTTTTAAATGTCTAAAATCAATCTTTCAACATTATAAATAAAAAGTAGGATTTTTATTTAAAATGTGTCTAATATTATCATTTGAAATAATGTATTGAAGGCCTTTTGAATTCACTTCAATAGGCACAAAACGTTTTATGAATGATTATTTTGGTAAAACGTTACCTTTCGCAAATAATATATGTTCTATTTTCTTTATTTTGGTTATTGCAATTTGCATTTATTAAAGGACATTTATATTCATTTTATGGATGAAAAAAACAGCACATGAAGCAAACATGTTTAATAGTAGTTATCTAAAAAAGAGGCCTTCATTTGTATTAAAATGCTTTAAAGTAATTTAACAAAAGTTTGTCAACATTCCAAATCGTATAAAGCATTGTTTTATCTTAAACATAATCATAATTTAAATCAAATGTTCGTCCAAATAAAGACACCTGAATGCAATTTATATGACATCTTCTGTGCATTTGATCTATCTTCCCCCTTATGTGAATGCTCTGGTATTTGTGCATCTCTTAAATGTTTTAGACAAGACATAGCAGCCGTTTTTATACGTAATTTATTAATGCTACACACAAAGAGAGAGACTACGACTCTGCAAAACATCCAACGCATCGTCCTCCTGAGGATAGAGTTCAACAGGAGTTCAGCTTGCACACACACACACACACACACACACACACACACACACACACACACACACACACACACACACACACACACACACACACACACACACACACACACACACACACACACACACACACACACACACACCCGCACCCACATTTCTCTTGCTTCCTGCAGGTGAAGTATAAGGAGGACTTTGAGAAGATGAGGGGTCAGAGTCTATTTGTTCCTGGAGCCGAACTCATCCACTCCAAGAACATCAGTGCCGTGATATCTGAGGTACACACACACACACACACTCTCACACACACACACACACACACACACACACACACACACACACACACACACACACACACACACACACACACACACACACACACACACACACACACACACACACACACACACACACACACACACACACACACACACACACACCTAATGAGGAGTGTATGTGACGTAATGCATTTACCTTAACACCAGTTATAAACCTTTAATCAGCCCATTCAAGAAGCAAGAAGCAGCCTAGAGTAGATCTCCTCACTCTCTAAAATAAACACTCTTTATGTCTAGAAATGGAAGGATAAAATGATGTCGATCCATCACCGTGATATTTGTTTCTGAAATGTGTTTCAGTCGAAGTACAAAGAGGAGGGGAAGAAGGAGGCGTCCATGTCTCTGTACTCCATTTTGCCGCAGACCCCTGAGATTCAACACGCCAAAGAGGCCTCACAGCTGCAGAGCGACGTACTGACACTTATAGTTACAGTGTTTATCTGAGTTATGTAAAAACACTTTCTACCGTGTGGAGAAAGTGACTGTTTGTGTTTGTGTTCCAGCTGAAGTACAAAGAGAAGATGTCCCCCTCTCTTTACTCTCTGCTGCCAGAAACCACAGAGACTCAGTTTGTCAAGGAGCTGACGGAGATACTCAGCGAGGTCAGACGGGATGGATGGGTTAATGCATGAAAGGATGAATAGATGATAGATGGAGGGGTGTGTTCTGAAGATGGGATGAATACGTGATACATCGATTGATGAATAACGCTATGGATACAAAATGTACACATGGGTGGATGGTTGAATCGATAATGTATTCATTGGTGGAAGGATTCATTTATGGTGTCGATGGATGGAGAGTTTTTCATAAAGGGAAGGATGGATGGACAGTCAACATTATTTAAAAAATGAACGAAAGACTGATGGAGGGACAGATGATGGATGGGTCTATGTTTGATAGATGAATAAAAGTGGATATAAATGGATACCTAGAGGATGAATGAATAAACAGATAGATGGATGAATGGAAAACATCTTGGATGAATGAATGATCCACTTATGATGAAACTCTGTCTGCTCCTCAGAACAAGTACAAGGAGGAAGGGAGGAAGGAGATGAGCAGCAGTTTGTACTCTCAGATGGCAGAAACTTCTGAGATGCAGCTGGCCAAAACCGTACACCAGTTTCAAAGCGAGGTATATCTTTTTTTGGGTGTTTTTCAACATATTTCATCAGATAAACCCAGAGTGGGCATTAACACATTAAGATTATTTAATGCTGCAACCGCAGGCTTGGGGCTTCCCACTGCAAATGATTAAATACATAAAGCAAACACAGAAATATGAATTCAAGTTTAAGATTTCCATCTGCAGTCCCTGGGCAGGCACACACATTGCAATCAGCTAAAAACATTACATAATATCTTTCACATTAACAATTATGAATATATATCAAAGCACGGATTCAATTGTAAGAATGTAATTACCTGCATATTTACCAATGCAACTATAGTCAAAGTCAACTTTATTGTCAATCTTCCAGTTTGTTTGTACAGACAGAGAGATTGAAATGCCGTTTCCCACAATCCCGAATATAAAAACAAATGTATATAAAAATATGAGTGCAAATTTGTATATATATATATATATATACAGTATACAGTCAAAGACACATTTTTACATGTGCACACATTAAGACCTAAATAAAAACACAACAATCAATATATACTAAGAATGATTTTTGAATACAGTGAAGTGAATTTTTGCAAGTCTGGTTGCTCAATATATATTATTTTACGTCATGGGAAAAATAATGAAAGTTTGTGCACGTTGTGGCTGGAAGCATATTCCAATGCACCATGGCCGTAAATGAAAAAGTATAAAAAAAGAAAAAGGCTCCTCAATGGCGAAGATCAGCATTGTAAATACCAATCAAAGTTCCCAAAACAAACTGAGATTTTGAAAACTGTCAACAACATTAAGGTTCCGTCATGAGTATAGTGCTCGAGTGAATGTTATTTTGACACACAGTGATTTGTTTCAGAAAAAGTACAAAGAAGACGGGAAGAGGAGGGCCTCCATCTCTCTCTACTCCCAACTCCCAGAAACTCCAGAAATACAGCACGCTATGGAGATGTCCCAGATGCAGAGTGAGGTACATAGAAACAGACATAGAAGGGAAGCCACAGGAATTCTGGGAAATGTAGTCTTAGTAGTGACACTGAGCACTCATCTCTCTCTCCTGCAGGTGAATTGTCGGCCCAGTCTTTTGGTGAAAGGCGCTCCTTCCTCTCTGTACTCCCAGCTGACCGACACCTCAGAGATCCAGTTCGCACGAGAGATGACGGAAATGCAGAGCGAGGTAAACACTGTCTACAGAGAAGTCTTCTTTTAGACTTTAGATAAAGAGCACTTTATCATATTTTCTTGGAGAGTTTAGTTTGTTTGGTCACAACCAGGCGAGACTGTGTTTTGATCGAGCCGTTCATAATGTCTCAAACATTCCAGCCATGATCCTGCACAGTTTACACATCTTTAAATCCACACTATCTCATTGCATTCTTTACAAAAATGTATATTGTTTTATTTAGTTGTATTACTTTGGTTTATTATACTGTATTCCAACGTATTTCTTTATACTGTGCATTCTATAGATACTCTATAAATATATATCAGTCTAGTATGGTTATGTGTATATTTCGACTCCTGTACAATACTTGTGAAACCTTCATTCCCCAATCTGTGATAATCAAACGCAAATCTAACAATATATGTATTTAAAAGTACTTGAAGTGTACATTTAAGTTTGATTGAACAAGTTAGGAAGTAAGATTTTATTTATATTACACCTCCTAAAAATGATGGATTAAATGTATGACAATGAGAGTTCAACTCTTCCCAATACTCCTTACAACGTATTGCAATACAATCTATATTTTTCCTGATGACAGATGTGTTTCTCCTCTCTCAGAGTAAATATAAGGAGGGCAGCAGGATGAGCATCTCTCAGAGTTTCTACTCTCAGCTCCCAGAGACCAAGGAGACGCAGTTTGCTAAGAGTGTTGCAGAGCTGCAAAGTGAGGTAATGAATAATCATTTAATCATCTTTCTTATTTACTGATCCTTAGAGACTATTGATTTTTGTAAAGATTTTAATAGTTTACAGCACATTAAAACAAATGTTTCTTCTTCTGCAGATGCGGTACAAAGAGGCGGGTAAGAAGGGGGTGAACTCGTGTTTGTACTCCCAGCTGGCCGAGACCTTAGAGACGGCTCACGCTAAAGAGGTCTCCGAGCTCCTCAGTGAGGTACAAAGACCACATTAACACCACAGAGACCATTTTATTAATAATAAATATGTATCCACATGTTGAACATAAGCTCACGAAGCTAAAATAATGTCAGCATTTTCAATTATTTTATAGGAAACACTACTTCTGTTATTTGTATTCTCTAAATTGTCTATTCTGTAACTCAGTTCCCTTTCCTCCTTATATTTATACTTTTGCTCTTAATTTGTCTCCATTTTCTGTATTCGTCCAGGTGAAGTATAAAGAGGAGGGGAAGAAGGAGATGAGCATGAACCTGTACTCCTTGCTGCCTCAGACCATCGACACGCAGCACGCTAAAGAGGTTACAAACCTGCAGAGTGAGGTATGCATGCAACCATTTCTGACATTTTATAGATAAATAAATAGAAATACTGTTGTTTCGCTTATATTTTGATATTTCCTTGGATAGGCCAGAAGATATAGCCGTTAAATAATTGTAGTGCAGCAAGTACAACATTTCCCTGTAAAATGAAATAGGAAGTAGCATAAACTGGACAAACTAAAGCACTTTATTAAATGTACAGAGTTCCTTGGCAGGAGGCTGACACTCAACTCATGTAGTCGTATCTTCCAATAAGTTTGCCCATGTAAAATGTGACGTATATTTTTTAAATCAATGTGACACTGTGTCCTGTTTCTTGCAGGTAAAGTATAAGGAAGGAGTGAAGCAGAAGAATCAGAGCACTTTGTTCCATCAGCTCCCAGAGACCACCGAGACTCAGCTGGCCAAACAGCTGACTGACCTGCAGAGCCAGGTACCAAACACCTTTTAAAATGTATTTATTTTTTACCGGAAGCAGAAAAGAAAGAGAAAATCCAGTTTTTGTTCCGCAACAGAACGCTGTATCAGTGTCAAATAAAAGGTAGAGGGTATTTTACTGTTCTATAGCTACAGTGAAGAACTCTTTATGTGCTGAGCCTCTTCGTCAAGTACTCTTCACTCTCATCCAAAGCTTTCATGGAAAATCCACTGAAACATGTCATATTTTTAAAGGCAGAGGCTCCTGCAGTTATTTATATGATAGCATAATTGTAATAACTTATTGTGCACTGTGACGGAAGAATATCACACCTTCTAGTGATGTTATTTGCTTTCTGTTGGATTGTGAAACATGAATTCAATTAAAAAAGAATAGAAAAGGAATTCCTGCAGAGAGCTTTGATGCAAACATGCAACAGAGAGGCTGATTGTGCAGGAAGGATTTAGACAGACTGTAATATTTAATAACCAAGAGGGGTTTTGATGTGTGCAGGCAAAGTATAAGGAAGCAGGAAAGAAGGAGGTGAACAGCTGCCTGTACTCTCTGCTGCCTGAAACTCTGGAGACTCAGCACGCTAAAGAGAGCACTCAGCTCCTCAGTGAGGTGGGTTCAATGCTCTACACAAACACGGGGAATTAAATAGTTTCATGAAGATTATTCACTTTTTTCTCGATTTCCATTTCTCCAGATTAAGTACAGGGAGAGTGGGAAGAAGGAGGCGTCCAGCTCCCTCTACTCCTCTCTGCCCGACACGTCAGAGACGAGCTTCGCCAGAGAGATGAGTGACATGCAGAGCGAGGTAAGAGGCATGCAAGAAACACTGATCATGTGACTCTTTCATTCCTGACAGTGTCCTCTAATGCAGGGGGCCTATTTTAACAAACTATCTTTTAAAGAAGGAGACGAGATGAGACACTGTATCGTGCGTTATGTATGATTTCAGGAGATGACTCTGAATTATAATCCTCCAAAATGTATCTTGGTATTAATGTAGTAATGCAGTATCAGTGTCATCGGAAATGACACATTTTTTATAAAAATAAAACTAGATAAATTGCAGAAAGTACTATTTTTCTTAAATTTAAACAGGGACGATAAAGCAAATAGGTCCATTGTATGTGAAAAAACAGGGGGCTGGTTTGGCGGCCGAGCATGCGGTCCCCTTCTCCGTCGCCACAGGACGGCGCCCTACGTTGAGCTCCCCCAGAGAGTATGTCGCCCGTCAGGCCGACCGGGTGCACCAGTGTGCTTTTCAGGCGGCGGCGAATATCATCCCGCTGCTCTCCAACTCGGTGGTGACACTGGTAGAGCTGTCCACCACCAAGGCAGAGGAAATCAGCAAGGCGGCCAGCTCGGCGCTCACTCTGTGCGCGTCCGTCGCTGTCTCCCAGGCGAGCATTTCCGCGTGGGTGACACAGATCCAGCGCCACCTGCAGCAGGCGTCTGTTACGGAGACGGCCAGAAAAGTGCTACTGGACGCTCCAATCAGCCCGTACGGGCTGTTAGGATCCCAGTTCCACGCCATGGCTTGAATCCATGAAGACGGCCGCGGAACAGGCGGACGGCATTCGCCAGCATGTCAGGTGGCTCAAGTCTGCTGAGCGCCCACAGCGGCACCAACGCCCGCAGCAGCCGCGGCGTCTACGCAGGCCACAGGAGGCCGCAAGCGGAGAGACGCCCACAGCAACCGCCTCGGCGTCAGACTCGCCCTTCGGCGGCTGCAGGGGCTCCGTCCCACATCTCCGCTCCCCCGCCACCCCAGAGACAGGGACTCCCGGCGGCGAGTCAAAGGGGAGTGAGGCTCCCCTGCTCGTGGTCTGCTCCGCGAGAGCCTCCGAGGAAGCAGAGCCGGTTATTAAGCCGGCTGCCACTAATCTGTTGATTAGGTAGACAGCAGGGCTCCCTGCAGAAGCCTGCTGGTTTTAACCTATCGGTTAATAACCTGCAGAGCTTGCGGCATTCCTCTGTCCGAGATACGCCTCCTACACAGGGTCATAATAACCCATGAGCGCCGTTAACGCCTCATGTGGACAGCACTGCACACACCTCCACTCATACCCTGAGCCTCATGATGAGAGTCGGAGTGAGACGCAGCGTGTGGAGGCTCCCGCGCAGCCCTTTCGGTCCAAGCCCACCTTGGGTTGCCTCAGGCCCTGTCTAAACCAGCTGCCTATAACCTGTCGGTTAATAGCCAGCAGGGCTCATTGCTAAAGCCTGGTTTTAACCTGTCGGTTAATCAATTTCAGAGCGCGCTAATTAAGCCGGCTGCCACTAATCTGTTGATTAGTAGACATCGGGGCTCGCTGCAGAAGCCTGGTTTTAACCTGTTGGTTAATAAACTACAGAGCTCGCGGCATTCCTGTGCCTCATGTGGACAGCATGCACACATCTCTCATCCCCTGAGCGTGTACGCGCCTCATGATGAGAGTCGGAGTGAGACGCAGCGTGTGGAGGCCCCTGCGCAGCCCTTTAGGTCCAAGCACACCTTTGGTTGCCTCACGGGCAGCGGGGGCAGGGGCTCTGGCGTGACGTGGCTCGTCACCATGAAGACCAAAAACACATCTCGAGCACGTGCGCCCGGCCCGCTCTCAGAGTTTTTCTCAGAGTGGCAGCGCCTGTGTCTGATGGACAGATGGATGAGCAGGCTGAGCCTCTCCCCCCCCACAGTTCAATGGGATACAGGAAACACTCCTGTTATCCCAGAAGCTATGTCTTGCGCTCCAATCCGAGCTGCTGGAACTCCTGTTGAAAGAGGATATTTCCAGGGTTCCTCAAAGGGAGGAAAATCAGGGGTTTTCACTCCCGTTATTTTTCTAAATTCCGAAAAAGACTGGGGGAATGAGACATCCTCGATCTGTCAGTATTCCACATGCTGACGATCAAACAGGTGCTGGAATGTTTTCACCAGGACGACTGGTTCACTTCCACCTGAAGGATGCATACTTCCACGTACCCATCGTCCCAAAACACAGGAAATTCCTGCGTTTTCTAATTTCAGGGAATATCAGACCAGACAATCGTCTGCCGTTTGGATATTTCCTGGCTCCTCGCATTTTTGTGTAGAGAAGGCTGGAGCCACTACACAGAGGAGGGATGAGAGTGTGTTTCCTCTGGACGACCTGCTATTTGCTGGCTCGCCCCAGGGAGGAAGTCGCTTTACAGACGGTACATCTCGTATCGCATCTGTCAAAGCCTGGGTTTCATAATAAATTGGAAGAAGAGCTGTCCCTTTCCCTCTCAGACAATCGTTTATCTGGGAGTGGAGTTAAACTCAGCCAGCATGAGAGCGCGACTCTCGCGGCAACGAGGGGAAGAACTGACAGCTCTCCTCCGGCGTGTCACAACCCACACAGCCCTCTCCGTGACGCAGCTGCTCTGCGTTGGCGTCAGCTGGTCACGTGATGATACCCCTGGGTCTCTTCCAACAGGGGTCTTCAGAGGTGGTTCATTCGCTGCAGAAGCCTGCTGTTTTTAACCTATTGGTTTATAAACTGCAGAGCTCGCGGTATTCCTCTGTCCCAGATATGCCTCCTACACACGGTCATAATAACCACGAACACCGTTATAACGCCTCGTGTGGACAGCATGCACACACCTCTCATCCCCTGGGCGTGTACGCGCCTCATGATGAGAGACGAACTGAAATGCTGAACAATCTCACCAAGAAATGACACGTTAATATTATGTATAATTAAAGCCAATGTCAATATCTGTTTAAAATAACATCTGTGGCAGGTTGTTGTTCTATTTCGTATATGGCTTCGCCCTCTAAGGCTATCGCTATTGGGTAATCCCCCTGCGCACCCGCGCAGCACTGAAACACTTGTAGTCCACGCCCACCCGCAAGGTGGGCCCCACCCTCGGGCCTCCTTCCGGTATAAATAGGAAGGAGGCCCGGCAATCTGCTCCCTCTTTTCTTCAGCAAACCACGGCAGTTACTGAAGCACAGAAACATTAAACATCATGAGCAACAGCTTTGGTGTTACGCGCACTAAGCAAAGCCCCATTTGAACCTTTACACCAGGTTCCCCTTAAACTGTTGTCAGCCAAAGTAGTATTACTTTTGGCTCTATCAGTGAAAAGGGTGAGTGATTTGTCTGCTCTCTCTGTGGCTCCGTCATGCCTCCGGATCCAAGGAGATGCAGTTCAGCTGTTTTACGCCCTAACCCGGCTTTTATGCCAAAGGTCATCACAAGCTCGTTAGAGTCATGAGTGATCATCTTGGATGGCTTCTTTCCCCCTCCTCACAGGTCGGAGGAAGAAGCCGCGTCTCATCTCCTGGGGCACAGACTACATCATGCTTCGCCCTTAACCCAATAGCGATAGCCTTAGAGGGCGAAGCCATAAACGAAATAGAACTGAGGTTACCTACTGTAACCCCAGCTTCTATGAGTAAATGGCGCAGCCCTCTAATTGCTGGGCCCCACTGGCTCTACGAATAGCTGAAGAAAAGTTATTTTGTATGGGAGCAGATTGCCGGGCCTCCTTCCTATTTATACCGGAAGGAGGCCCGAGGGTGGGGCCCACCTTGCGGGTGGGCGTGGACTACAAGTGTTTCAGTGCTATGCGGGTACGCAGGGGGATTACCCAATAGTGATAGCCTTAGAGGGCTGCGCCATTTACTCATAGAAGCTGGGGTTACAGTAGGTAACCTCAGTTCCTGCAGCAGCATTTCTGAGACAAGTTCCTGTTTATGCTGCGTGCGTACTGAAAAAGGTTTATTGGAATCTTAATATTTTATTTGGTTTTGTCTTCTGCAGACTAAGTACAGAGAGCTTGGGATGAAGAGCCTCTCTCAGAGCGTCTACTCTCAGCTCCCAGAGACCACAGACACTCAGTTTGCTAAAAGTGTTTCTGAGCTGCAGAGCGAGGTGAGGAAAACAAACACACACATTTATTCTGCAGACTTCTGCATCTGAACTGAGAGAAACCAGAGCTGAGAGGAAGCTCCACCACAAGTACAATCTAACATTTAAAACTGATGCATGGAAAATAAATAGTTAAATACTTGAGGTAAACAGAATTAGTTTTGGGAATATAATAAATACTATGAAATAAGATAACATCAGATCACCCACTCAGACAGAGACAACATAATAATATCATATCTGATAAGACAATAAAACAAAGAGTACCCAGCTAGAAATGTTTGGTTCTAAAAACATTCTGAGAATGTTACAGTCATTGTTCTAGGATGGTTTTCAGCGGGAAGTTTTCTTTTGGTTCCCAGAACGTTCTTCTGAAAGGTAGGATAACGTTCTCTAAAAACATTCTTAAAATGTTTGGTGATAACCTTCTTAAAATGTTTTTGATAACATTGTTAGAACATTATGCCCTACTGTTCTTAAAACGTTTTCAGCAGAAGCTTTTATTTTGGTTCCCAGAATGTTCTTCTGAAAGGTAGGATAACGTTCTCTAAAAACATTCTTAAAATGTTTTTGATAACATTGTTAGAACATGTTGCCCTACTGTTTTTAAATCATTTTCAGCTGCAAGTTAGATTTGTTATGTTGCCAAAATGTTATTATTTTAGAGAAGGATAACATGGTTTATGTTAAAGACATTTTGCAAATGTTCTATGGTAACAATTTACTAAAATATGTTTACATTATTTGAACATAAAGACATAATATTCCTGTAATTGTTCAACTCAAAATTCCTGGGTAAGGCGAATGACCACTGTGGTCATTAGGATGATTATGATAGTTTACTTAACTATTGGAATTTGACTATTAACACATGTAAAAGGATGACACGGAATCAGCTGGTGAAAGTAACATTTGTTTATTAGAAAAGGGGAGCTGGGAGTGGAGGTTGGTTATGGCAGCAGTGGGAAACAGTTGTTCCAGGGTGGGTAGAGAGGCCCGGCTGGTCTTGGGAGTGTGGAAGGCCTTGGATTCCTCCTGGGAGAGACACAAAAATCAGTGTGAGGCAAAAGCAGGCAAAGTTGTCAAAGAATATGCTGGTAAAAAGCTAGAGCGGCACGCAACAAACCGTTCACGGCAACAATCCGTTCACGGCAACAATCCGGCAGGTAATGAGTGCCGGCTGCAGGCTTTCATAGTGTGGCTGACGAGCAGGTTGCAGGTGTGGTTGATTGGAGATTGCTCCCAGCCATGTAGAGCATACCAGCAGGCAGAGAGAGAGACACACAGTAGAAAGAAACACATACAAACACTAACAGGGGTTTCAGGGACGGGCAGTCATAGTCGGTCCGTTCTTCTATATGTCTGTCTTTGGTTTTCTAAGTGTTATTCTATCCATATGACAATAGAGATATGTGCATAAACAACAAAAACACTTGGGGTATACAGTAATGTTCGAACAATGTTATCACCAAACATTTTAAGAATGTTTTAGAGAACGTTATCCTACCTTTCAGAAGTACATTCTAGGAACCAAAATAAAACTTCTCGATGAAACCATTCCTAGAACAATGAATGGTAACATTCTCAGAATGTTTTTAGAACCAACAATGTCTAGCTGGGAACTCAGACATGCCTATGCAAGCATGCAATATCATGAATTACGTGCTTGTTTTTTTTTTAAAAGGAAAATGTGGTGACATCAGGTTTCTTTTAAACATCCTTTTCAAACAAATGCAAAAACTTTGTTTTTTTAAAGCGCTCTCCAAATAAATCTGACGTTGACCATGACCCTGTTAATATTTCGCATCACAGGAACATTTTATAAAAAAATAATAACCTCCTGAAAACATTATCCAAATGTTGCTTTCAAAATGTTCTTTATTTGTTATCATGTAACATTGAGGGAACGTTTTATAAAGAACATCTTTAATGTGTTACCCCAACAACATCCAAAACACATCCTTAGAATGTTGCAGGCAAAACGTTCCACCTTTGTTAACATATCACATTGAAGGAACGTTTTACAAAAAAACTTTCTGTCATCTCAGGCCTCAATAACATCCTCAAAACATCCTCTGAATGTTGCAGTTAAAACGTTATGTCTTAGTTAACCTTAAAGCTTATAAGAACATTATTTGAACAAATAAACATCCTAAAAAGGTTCTTTGAACATCAGATTAAAACGTTTCTTTAAAACCTTGTTAGAACCAATAGGTAACGTTAGCCAAAGTTGTGAGAACGTTCCCCTCTAGCTGGGTAAGCACGTAACTCGGTACCTAGAAACAATGAATAAAAACCAATGGAAGAGGATATTTCTAAAGAGAAAGGTCTTTTTTTGCAGATGAAGTACAAGCATGGAAAGAAGGACGTCTCCTCCTCTCTGTACTCCACACTGCCTGAGACTCTGGACATTCTGCACGCCAAAAAGGCTTCAGAGCTGCAGAGCGAAGTAAAAAATCTGCAGCACACACACTCTCCACGCACACAATGTCCACACTGTGTCTTTTTATAGCTGGATAATTGTCTCTGCCCCTGTTTATGTGCAGCTGAAGTATAAGCAGAAAGGATCCTCCGGTCTGTTCCACCTGCTGCCGGAGACCTTAGAGACGGCCCGCGCCAAGGAGGTCTCCGAGCTCCTCAGCGAGGTAACGACAGAAAGAAATGAAGCCTCCTTCTTCCTCGTGAGGCGCAGACATTCAGCACTTCTCTTTTTTGTTCCAGGTGAAGTATAAAGAGGAGGGGAAGAAGGAGATGAGCATGAATCTGTACTCCTTGCTGCCTCAGACCATCGACACGCAGCACGCTAAAGAGGTTACAAACCTGCAGAGTGAGGTATTCACAAGTCATTCTTTCTTATCTTGCTCTTTAATTTCTTGTGTACGATGCCACATATTGGCCATTTTAGGGTAAGAAAGAAAATATAAAAAAGAAGGAAATTAGTGTTTCTATTCTGACAAAAAACACCTCAAATCAGTTTTTATATTAACGTCTCTTGGAAATCTGGATCCTTAAAATAACAATATGGTAAAATGTGGGTTAAATAACTAATATTTCCTTATTGCTAAATGTAATGGCTAATTACAGTTTGATCCACGGCAGGCATAATACACAGCATTTGGCGGCCATGTTGTTCATTGTCAAAAAACACACATTTTCCCAAAATAATTCTCGTAAATGTACCACTTTTATTTTGAAAACTCATGTCTTTTTTTTCAAAACATCTCTCCCCGCCCAAGGTTAGGTAATTATTATTTTTTTCAAACTTAAAATGGCCATAGAATGCTATCGTACTTGTTTCCTCAGACTGACACTCACAGTTTTTAATGAATGTTAGATGTTTGCCACTGTAACATGTGACACATATTTGCATATATATACCATTTTTTTATAAATGTGATGTTGCATTGTTCTGTGTTGGTGTCCTGCAGGTGAAGTATAAGGAAGGAGTGAAGCAAAAGAATCAGAGCAGTTTGTTCCATCGGCTCCCAGAGACCACAGAGACTCAGCTGGCCAAACAGATGTCTGACCTTCAGAGCCAGGTACCAAACACACACTTTATACACACACACACATTATTTATATAGAACAAGACTGAGAACAATAAGATTTGGAGAAAACCCAAATATATCTATTTTAAAATGTATTGGCTGCGATTGTGATCTCAAACACTTATATAGCTTTGAATATTTTTGTATATAATCTAGAACTATTGTTTTATACAGCTGGAAAGTATTTGAAACAATAATAGGTATGTTTAGTCCAAATCATCCATCCTGCTTTGTACATAATAGTTTGGGGTCCACGTGTCTAAATTGCATTTTCATTTAGACACACACCCATTTAATTTGTACCAGGGGCATTGGTTTGAAGAAAAGCCAAATGAATACAATGTTGGTTCATGAAGTTAACTATCTCTGCATTGCAATCTGCAAACTAACCCTTTCAAGCTTTATACTCAAGGTTTTTTCTCCTAAATGTAGCTTTTTAACCTGGGAAATGTTCATGCAAGGTAACCGTGTTCTCGTCAATTTGCAGAATAAGTACCAGGAGGCGGGTAAGAAGGAGGTGGAGACGTCTCTGTACTCCCTCATGCCTCACACCATGGACACACAGCTCGCTAAAGAAGCTGGAGAGCTCCTCAGTGATGTAAGAAGAAGAAAAAAAAAAACAGTTCCTCATTTCTGATTTCTCAGAGTCTGGTCACAAAATGTATCCATTCTTCTCTCTGCTGTTTCTTCCAGATCAAATACAAAGAAAGCATGAAGAAGGAGATGAGCAGCTCCCTCTACTCCACTCTGCCCGACACAAGAGAAAACAGCTTGGCCAGAGAGATGAGCGACATGCAGAGCGAGGTGAATAAAACACACAGATAATCTGGATTTCAGGGATAAGAGAACAGTTTCCTGACAGTTGCTCTTTTTTAGAATGAAATAAATAGAATACAAATATTTATATTAATGTAAGTTAAAGTACTGTAAAATGTCCAATAAATGATTGAATAATATATATATTTAAATATGTTGACATCAATAACTTCAATGTGGTTTCTATCTGCACTGATTTAGAACTGCAGTTTACATGTTGAGAACACTGAACGTTATTGAACAATATATATTTATTCTAAAAATAAATACTTAAATATGCCAAACAAGTATTTTTCATGCACACATTTTAAAAGTTCTTATCATTTAAACTATGGTGTTAGATTTGGTCACGTAAACCAAGCTAATATCCGGATTTCAAAGAGGCAATAGACCCTTTTGCTTAAATGAACTCTTGATGGCACTGTTGATGGCACAATGTAATGGCTGCAGCATAATGACACCATTAGTGTTTAAATTGCTTCCTTATAAACCTTAGTGTTTCACGGAGTACTTTCTCCCATGAAAACGAATTGAATCTATTGCCACTTTTTTTTAAATGTGCAAGTAAACAAAGGGGGCACTCTAAACTAGGGCCTCCTTGACCTCAAACATTTTAAAGTGAGGTTGAATAAAGATGAGGTTTGCAGCGTGCAGGATGCTGTTTGATCACTTATAAATAACCCTAACCACAGTACTCAGTGCTCTGTGATGTTTTTATACCTCAGACACTGACCAGAGGTTAGATTAGCATCAGAAACAGGATCAAAGGGTCCACAGTCTGTTACTAATGTGCATCACAGGAGAGGCATTAACACTGTCAGATCTGTGGACTGAGAAATATGGGAGACTAGATTCGTACCATTTCAGGGGGTACAGGAAATCTAATCTCATGGGGTCTCATTGGACAATGTATCACCCCCTTATGTTTATACATCAAACCAATATCTGTTGTTTTCCTTTTTGTCCAGAACAAGTACAAGGAGGACGGGAAGAGGAGCCTCCCTCAGAGTTTCTACTCTCAGCTCGCTGAAACACCACAGATTGAGTTCGCTAAAAACGTCTCTGAGCTGCAGAGTGAGGTAATGGAGAGACATGCTCCATAAATTATGTTTTATTCGGAAATCCTGTAGCGCTAAAAAGCCAGGTACATGCATTATGTAATCATTGAACTCACTAAAATATGACAAATATTTAGCTAAATATGGGATGACATTAGTTGTACACGCTTGATTATGTCCCACAATTATATTACAGTGTGCTAAGTGGATACTGCTTAAAAAGATTCCTTTTTATAAAATCACATTACACTCTGAATTTACTTTTCAAATATATCCCAAAAGCTGATTCCAGGGGGAAAAATAATGAGTCAGTTAATGCAGCTATACAGATGACACACAACTCCATATGTTTGTGTCAAACAGCATCAGAGTACTTTATTTATCTGGGGAGAAAAACTGGGTAAATTGTGTCTCAGGTTTGTGCTCCCGCTTATTTTAAATGAGATAGATGAAGGCTTTCGAAGCCAGTTTTAAGTTCATTTTTGGTTTGTGTTTTTAGATGAAATATAAAGAAGCAGGGAAGAAAGGAGTGACGAGCTGTCTGTACTCCACTCTGCCAGAGACTCTGGATACACAACACGCTAAAGAGGCTTCACAGCTGCAGAGCCAGGTACACACACACGCTTTTCAGTATGCTTTTACCTCCTTATATTCTGCTGTAAAAACTGTGAAAGTAGAGTGGTTGTGAGCCACATGCTATGTGTTTTCCAGCTGAAGTACAAGCAGAGTCTAAAGAAAGACGCCTCCAGTCTGTTCCACCTGATGCCAGAAACCAACGACACCATGTTCCATAAGCAGCAGACGGAGATGCTCAGTGAGGTACCACAAAGATGTAGATGTATTTTCTATTTGTCATGATCCTGCAGCAACTGATCTCTGTATTAACCAGCAGTCTGTTCTCGTTCCCCTTTCCTTCTTCAAATCAAGGTGAAGTATAAAGAAGAGGGAAAGAAAGAGATGAACATCAACCTGTACTCTCTGCTTCCTGACACCATCGACACGCAGCACGCTAAAGAGCAGACGGACATGCAGAGCGAGGTGCGTTCAGTGGCGGTTAATACAACAACTACCTGCAGAATGAATATCATTTACGAATTTCTCTTTTTTCAATCACACTCATAGTCTGTACTTTCTCACTTTTACTCTTCCTAAGGTGTAACACAATATGATATAAACCTGAATATGATTGGTCCTTGTTCTTCCAGGCTAAATACAAAGAGGCAGGGAAGAAGCAAACGTCCTCGTCTCTGTACCAAACACTTCCTGAAACTCTGGAGACTCAGCACGCCAAAGAGGCCACACAGCTGCAGAGCCAGGTAAACACGTGAATAAAAGAATACAAAAATAATTGTTTACAAAATCTCAAATACTCCCGGGGTTAAATAAAACATTTCTAATTCTAATAAATTCAGATTTTCTGCACAACTTAAGTTGACATGACAAGTTTATTATCATAGCATAGAAACCAATGTTTAAAATGTAACTAGTATATCAAATGTAAAGTTTAGTTTTTAGATTAAGACTAGCATAGAGCTCAAACACGCAAATGCAGTTGTTGAATTATGTTTAGTGTCTTATTCGCCCTCCTCAGTGACTCCATGTTTTCCCCTCTGTGTTGCAGACTCTCTATAAAGAAGCCGGCAAGAAGGAGATGTCGTGTCCGTTTTACCACCAGATGACGGACACTCTGGAGAATCAGTTCGCCCGAGAGATCACTCACATGCAGAGCCAAGTAAGGAAGAATATATGATACATCTGTCTTCCTGTTTGTGTGGAGGTCTTCTAACAGCTACTGTAAGATAACAGCGGCAGCCATTTCTTTTGATTTGTTTTCTATGTTTTACATGTATCAGACTTTGGCACACCCTGCCCTTTATCATTAATCTGTGTTATTATTGAATATAACGTGTGTTTTCTGTCTCTGGTTGTAGAATAGGTATAAAGAAGACGGGATGAGGAATCTCTCTCAGAGTTTCTACTCTCAGCTGCCAGAAACTGCTGAGACTCAGTTTGCTAAATCTGTTTCTGAGCTGCAGAGCGAGGTGATTACAACACAGCACATTTATGACATTACTATACAACTTCTATAACTATATCAAATGTCATTGTAAATATTTGTATCTTATTATTTAATATTATCTTATTTTATCTTAATATATATTTGTATCATACTTTAGTTAATCTTACTTCTAATCTTTACATTTATTTTATTTTATATTGTCTTGTTTTTCTCAAATGTTCTCTTATCTTGTCTCATCATATTCAATGTTGTCCTATTTTTAATTTTGTATTTTATATTGTCTATTTTAATATTGTTTTTTGAAATCTATTTAATTGTATCTTACCATATTTAATGTTGTCTTATTGTGTTTTATCTTATTTGATTGTAATCAATGTCAAATGGTTTATTTTGAATTTTAGACGAAGTATAAGAAGTCCGGGCGTCAGGATGCTGGCAGCTCTCTGTACTCTGTGATGGCAGAAACTCTGGACACACAACACGCCAAGCTGGCCTCACAGAACCAGAGCCAGGTACACACACACACACACACACACACACACACACACACACACACACACACACACACACACACACACACACACACACACACACACACACACACACTGACTCTGAGCTAAGTCAATTCTGAATCGACTTTTATCAGGCTTTTCCTCCCATGCACTAACTCTCAGTGAGATATTGACACATATAAAGTGTGTGTTTGGTGCAGGTGAAGTACAGAGAGGAGGCGGGGAAGTCGAGCAGTCTGTTCTCCACCCTCCCTCACACTATGCAGACACAGCTGGCCAAAGAGCAGACGCAGCTGCAGAGTCAGGTGAAAACACTTTGAGCGTCTGAAACTCTCCCTGTGTGCAGTCTGAAACGTCCACATGCTAAATGTATTATATCCCTTTGTGATGCAGGTGAAATATAAAGAGGGACACAAGAAGGACGCGTCCTCCTCTCTTTACCACCTCCTCCCTGAGACCGCTGAGATGCATCTGGCCAAACACCAGTCAGAGATCCAGAGCCAGGTGCTGTCAACGCTGAAATAATAATTGAAAAATAACAATACGTGACATTAATATAACGCTTTTCACAGAGCTCAATTTAAATCAATCTTTTGTCTTTTTGCCTCCAGACGAAGTACAAGAAGGACCAAGAGGATCTTTCTGAAACGTTGTTCTCTTTGATGCCGGAGACTCTGGAGACTCAGTTTGTGAAAGAGATGTCTGAGACACACAGCGAGGTG
This sequence comes from Notothenia rossii, assembly GCF_949606895.1. Lineage (NCBI taxonomy): Eukaryota > Metazoa > Chordata > Actinopteri > Perciformes > Nototheniidae > Notothenia > Notothenia rossii. The sequence continues at coordinate 17,412,720 of NC_136911.1, read as the reverse complement.
AGATGCCTATTATAGTAGTTTATTGGTCTTAAAGAAGAGTTTCTCACAGCTTTTATGCAATATATAACAGGATGTAATGTTGCTTCTGTTGGTGTGAATGGTCTTTTTAAAGAAGTAATGTTATGACATTAACTGTGTTGTTCTGAATGTTTAAAATGAGACACTCATTTCTGAGTAGAAATATCAACAATTCTTCCATATGTCCCATATTTACATCATAGACTAACATGTGTCCTCTACGTGGGGTCAACAAGGGCATGGAGCTGAAATCCTATTGGTTGACAGCTGATGATGTCACAGAATGGTTGCTAATCAACCACCAATAGCATGCACGTCTGATAACGCTGGTTAAAAGCAGATAAACGTTTAAGAGAAGTCAGGAAAATAAAAAGATTTTGGAGTAGGAGGACTGTCGTGGGTTTAATACTTTAGATTGTAGTCAAAGTGTTGTGTGTGTGTGTGCATGTGTGTGTGTCAGGTGAAGTATAAGCAGGCTGGGAAGCAGCAGACAGCGTCCTCTCTTTACTCCAAACTTCCAGAAACTCTGGAGACGAAACACGCCAAGGAAGCGACTGAACTGCAGAGTGAGGTGAGTGTCTCTTTACCTTTACTGTATATTCTGTTTTCTGTCTGACCTTAAAAAAGCTATGTTGACAAAACGTACACTTCCCCCTAAATGTATGATTCTCTTTTGCTGTGGTGAAGGTCCTCTTGTTTCCTCACTTTTTTAAAATATTTTTCCGACAGAAAAAGTACAAAGATGAGGGGAGGAAGGACATGACGTCGTCTCTTTACTCTCAGCTTCCTGATACATCAGAGACTCAGTTTGCACGAGAGATGAGCGAGATTCAGAGTGAGGTAGAGCAAACACACTTTTCTTTTTGTTAAAATCACATAAAAAACAACATTTTCAGAATAAAACAATATGTCCAGCTCAGGAAAAAGTGATATGTATAGAGAGTTCTCTATAGATGGAGATATTATCCTCATTACAATCATCTGGAGGTTTTTGTAGAACAATATATAGTTTGAATAAGACATGCACGTACTGCAACACAACTATGATAATACAAGAAATAAAGTATCTTCCTGAATATGTGTTTATACGTCTGTAGAACAAGTACAAGGAGAGTGGGAGGAGGAGCCAGTCTGTCAGTATGTACTCTCAGCTGGCAGACACCAACGAGATCCAGTTTGCAAAATCTGTTTCTGAAATACAAAGTGAGGTACGGTAATGATTTACTTTAAATGTTGTTTGATTGTATTGATTTGTTTAATGCTCATTTGTTTACCTGCAGTCACAGTGTTTGCCGCATCAAATAAAAAAAGTTCCCTTTGTTTATTAATTGTGATTTTCCTCTTATTTTCCAGGCTAAATATAAGGAGGCAGGGCGAAAAGAGGCGTGCAGCTCTCTGTACTCGAAGCTGCCGCAGACTCTGGACACGTTGCACGCTAAAGAGGCCTCACAGCTGCAGAGCCAGGTGTGTACAGTACATGCGGTATTTGTGTATGACTTTGGCTGTATAATTCTGATCCTCAAAGGCTTGGTGAGAACAACAACTCCCATGATCCAATGCCACTTCACAACACCAATGTGTCTGTGTTTCCCCTCTCTGTGCAGGTGAAGTATAAGCAGGAGAGCAGGAAGGAGGCGACCAGCTCTCTGTACCACCAGCTACCTGAGACCTCAGAGACTCAGCTGGCTAAAGATCTGAAAAACATTCACAGCGAGGTGAAAAAAATTACAGATGAGAGGAAAAGTCAAAAAGGTATCCCTGCTGTGTTTCTAAGCTCTGCACTCTCTTCCTCAGGTGAAGTATAAAGAAGAGGGGAGGAAGGAGTTGGGGAAGAACTTGTACTCGCTCCTCCCTGAGACGGCAGACACGTTCTTCGCCAAGCAGATGTCAGAAATACAAAGCCAGGTGAGGACCCTGAACGCATCATACAGGTGCTCTGCAGAGGGAAAGTCTTATTATGATCTTACAGTGTGTTTGCATTACTACTGCAGACAGAAATAACATTAGCGAGTGCATTTTATTGAAACAAAATGATCAATTCCGACCGTTTAATTTGCATAATTGATTATAAGAACTGTAATTATCATTCAGGTAAAGGCAATGTTTTATTCAAGTGTAGTCAAACTATATTGTGCCAATGATATCAAAAAAATCCTAAATCTGAGTATAGTTGTGAAATTGAGGATACTAGTGGCATATTGGTTTTGTGATTTCATTTTGGAATCAAATAAAATAAAGATAAAAATAGAAAACTAATATTTATGTCCGTTTTTTTCCAAATGATTGTACTGATTTTGTTTAACGATTAATGTCAGTATTCTTCTTTTAATATAAAGATGTTTTATGTTGTAAATGTTTTAGTGAATACCTGAACATGTTCTACGTTCACCTTATCTGAACTTAACGGTATAAAAGGGAACAACCAGAATATTGAATGACTTCAATCCGATCTTTTTCTTTTTGTCTTTTTGTGTGAAGACAAAGTACAAGAAGGACAGAGAGGATCTTTCTGAAACGCTGTTCTCTTTGATGCCGGAGACCCTGGAGACTCAGTTTATCAAAGAGATGTCTGAGACACACAGCGAGGTGAGAAACCTTTACAGTTATTGATGATATTACAAGGATTTCAATTTGTTTTATGGGGAGTCACCTCACATTTTAGTGCAAAAAGACTTTAAACATACAGTAAATATAAAAATACTAACCAGATCACCAGAAAATAGTCCCTAAAAAACACTCTCTTTCCTCCTTGTTTAATCAAAAATGATCATGAGAAGCTGGGTCTTTCGAGAAGACTTCTTTCTTTCAGCACATTGTTGTTTTGGTTCTTTTCATGCGTTTTGTTAAACGTCTGAAGGTAAGTCTGCAGGGGGAGCGGTTACGTCAGTGTAATGCCCTCAGAGATGAAGTGTGTGTGCTGCGTCACACACACTTCATTCATTCACTCCGACATGTTGACACACTGCAGATAAACGGACCGTCCTTCTATTCTGAGCTTCTTATCAGAACCGCATTTAGAACGGCTGATACTTCTCTACATCTCACCCCTCCTCCACACTCAGGGTTTTAATTCTCTGAACAATACAATGTTTTCATTCTGTATGTGCCTCATATGTTCTCCTCAACTCTAACTTCCTTACTGCAGGTCAAGTATAAAGAAGCGGGAAAGAAAGAGGCCAGCAGCGCTCTGTACCACAAACTACCGGAGACTCTGGAGACGCTGCATGCTAAAGAGGCCACTGAGCTGCAGAGTGAGGTACACACACTACCCTGAGGGAGTTTCATGCAAAGAAAGATTGACTCTGATATTCAAACAGCGTGTTAAAAAAAACATTGAGTTTGATTATGTCTTGATTGTGTCTGGTTCAGTTTAAACTCAATTGAAACCCCACTCAAGTGACATTGTTCCCTTCAGAATAAGTACAAAGAGGACTGGAAGAAGTCGATGTGGTGCAGTCATTACGCCCAGCTGCCGCTCACCGCCGAGACGCAGCTCGCCGCCAAGATGACCGAACTGCAGAGCGAGGTACACACACAAACCAAACACACACACATTTACAGCTTTATAACAACTGAAAGATTGTAATGTATTTCTCTGTGCGTCTCCAGAGTAAATACAAAGAGGAAGGGATGAGGAGTCTCTCTCAGAGTTTCTACTCTCAGCTGCCAGAAACTCCTGAGACTCAGTTAGCTAAAACCGTCTCTGAGCTGCAGAGCGAGGTGAGGAAACACTCGAACTCATCTTTCTTTATTTGTGTGACTTTATCCTTTGTACATCTCACTGGATTCAATTAAGGTCCAACAGGTACTGTAGTTTAGCATTAATATCCTATAATTACTAGTTAAACCACTGTTTATATTGTAATAAACAGACCAACACACTAACAAAAGATCTTCAGTGACTCACATGTAATCAGAGGTGGTGTAACAGCGGATGTTTCCTGCAGGCTAAGTATAAGGAGGCGAGCAGGAAGGAGGCGGGCAGCGCTCTGTACCACACACTGCCTGAAACTCTGGACACGCTGCACGCTAAAGAGGCCTCCGAGCTGCAGAGCCAGGTATGATAACACTCACATGCACCGAGGAGAACACTGTAGACAACTTCCTCAAAGCCTCTGTCTCTGACCACGCTGTTTCCTCTCCAGGTGAAGTATAAGGAAGGAGGGAAGAAGGACATGGGCTCCTCTCTGTACTCTGTGCTGCCGCAGACAGAAGAGATGAAGGTCGCTAAAGCTGCCATGGAGCTGCAGAGTGAGGTACTGTTCAGATACTTTATTGAAGTAAAAGTACTTATTCCACCCTGCCAAAACCGTCAATATCGAAAGTATCATAAGAAATGTAGTTAAAGTGTATAAATCCTTGCAAAGCAAACAAACAAGCACACAGAAGTGGAGTAAATGTACTTAAATTCCACCACTAATGATTCATTTCCCGTGCCATATTTGAAATGTAGTAATAATAAATGCATTTTTGACTTTTAATTAAACAAGTGTCTTTGGAAAATGAGACTCGAGTTTGATTTGATTGTTTCGTGTGTGTGTGTGTGTGTGTGTGTGTGTGTGTGTGTGTGTGTGTGTGTGTGTGTGTGTGTGTGTGTGTGTGTGTGTGTGTGTGTGTGTGTGTGTGTGTGTGTGTGTGTGTGTGTGTGTGTGTGTGTGTGTGTGTGTGTGTGTGTGTGTGTGTGTGTGTGTGTGTGTGTGTGTGTGTGTGTGTGTGTGTGTGTGTGTGTGTGTGTGTGTGTGTGTGTGTCAGAACAAATATAAGGAGAAAGGCAGGCAGGAGAACAGCTGCAGTGCTTTCCATCAGATGGCTGAGACTAAAGAGATGGACTTCATCAAACACATCTCTGAACTCCAGAGTGAGGTAGCGCTCAACTCCCCTCTAACAGTTTTTATGACAATAATAAATATATTTACATATTTGATCTGAATGTTTAATATTTCTCTGTTAGACAAAGTACAGGAAGGACAAAGAGGATCTTCCCAACACGTTGTTCTCTCTGCTGCCGGAGACTCTGGAGACTCAGTTTGTGAAAGAGATGTCTGAGACACACAGCGAGGTGAGGAACACACACATTCAAAACACACTGTGTGAATATTTCAGTGTGTGCTTGTCTGGAGAAGTCACTTTGTGCTTTGGGTTTGATTTGTTCTCGTTCTCAAACAGTACAGATTAATAATTCACCACAGGAGTCAGAACTGATGAACCATTTTTATGTGAACTTTTCAAAAACGCACAACATTAACATTTTATACTATTACAAGTACTAAGTAACATTTATTTTGTACTTCTATTTAAGTGTTACCTGAAACTGTTTCATCACAAATTGCCTGCAGGACATTAAAGTGTTACAATGTGAACATCATTTATTTCACAAATATCACAACTTAATGGTCTTAAAGTGAACTTCAATATAAATACTTAATCAGATTCTATGTCTGTATTTGTCAGAATAAGTATCCTTTTATTTCAAACTGTTTTATATTATCAGCAACAATTTTTATATATTATTAAAGGAATAGTTGACAGAAAAGGACACTTTTATACAGTAGTGCTCAATGGTCCCAGAAAAAAAGGTTTTCTATCAAATGAACTTATTGTGTCTTCTGTAAAAATGCATTAAAATATGAACTAGTGACTGTACTTGAAGCAGCATAAAGAATATCTCCTTTCAACGTGCATGGGATGCTAAAGCAAGTTTAAGTTTTATGATTAAAAAGCCACGGGAATAGAGATCAAGCAAGCTAAAATAGACTAAAACAGGTTTTAAATACAAGAATAGAAGTAACAGTGCTGTAAGATAATAGAAGTAATGATTTGATTTAATAAAAGGCCCGACAGTTAAATATGACAAAAGGAAATGTTGTGTTGCTCACGTCCTCGCAGAGTGCCAGCAGCAGCAGTATTGTGTTTTCACTCTGAGCATAATATATTATATACAGAATAATAATATCTAATATTGTTGCTTTGTGTTCGCAGAGTAAATACAAGCAGGCGGGTAAGAAGGAGCTGGGGAACTCTCTGTACTCTGTGCTGCCAGAGACCAAGGACACTCAACACGCCAAAGAGCAGAGTCAGCTGCACAGCGAGGTGCCAACTAGCTTCTAAACCTTTTATCTTTATGCCTTGGATTCTGGTTTTCAGTCACACATTTGAATAGGAGACAAAGTATGAGATGAGTCATTCTACTTAAAAAACAGTCCTAGCATAGCCATCATCTGAGTATTCAATTGCACTGGCATTTATCATGTTAGATATTTCTCCCACTTTAAAAATGTGCAAAAAAAACCAAAAGTTATGAGATATCTTTAAAGAAGTGTAATCTCTCCCATCTCAACTGTTTGTGTATTAGAATTCTTTTTTATGGTGCATTATTATTTTTTTCTATAGTTAAAAACATTACTAACACAATCCATGCTTAGTATTTACTTTACAGATAATTGGAAGTGACTTGACTGGAAAAGCAGAAACAGAGGGAGCAAAGGCCTATGGGAAATGTGGTCCTAATTTAAGCAACCCTAAACCCTCAGCATGAGATACGCACACATTTCTTATTATGAATGCATTGATTTAACGATCCTTCCCCTAAAAACGATTCCAATAGCAATCTGCTGATGTGAGTATTAATCCAATACCAGTCCTTTTTTCTCACATGTGTTCCTGTGTTGTAGAAAGCGTACAGGGAGGAGGGGAAGAAGGACGCCGGCTGCAGTCTGTACTCTCAGATGCCTCAAACCATCGAGACGGTGTTCGCCAAAGAGATCGCCAAGACGCAGAGCGATGTGAGTCTGTGGTTTCGGGAATCCTTTATTGGTCCAACAGCGGTAAATTAACATCCTTAACAGAAAGGAAACAGTGCAGATGAATGGATAGAACACAAATAAGTAGGCCAACATTAAATAAAGAAGCAAACACAACAACAAAGTTAACTATAAATCGAGCACAAAACTATTTAATAGCTTTAAAGTGTGACTGTTATTGCAAAGTGAAAAGGATACAGGATTTTGTTTTAATCTTAAACTGTAAAAAAAACATTATTTTAAAGATACCTATGTATGTCCTTCAAATTGCATAATCCTACACCTGTTCCAAGTTGATATTGAAAGTAGATATCTTAAATGATCAGATCCTCTGTAAAGCTTTCTTTTAGCACAACATTCAAAATAAAAAAGGTCTGCTTTATCAGGGGACAGATTGCTATTATTACTATTGTTTGCATAAAATCACAGTCAGAAAAGAGCAGACTTTTTAAATGTGTGTATAAAAGAATAAACATTTTAAAACAAATGTCACACATGCTGGATTATAATCTCTCTAAACTGTAGAGATTAAAGCTCAGAGAAGAGCAGCAGGGAAGGAGAGACAATGATTCTTGAGTAAATGGGTCGTATTTAAACATCCCAAGATGCTCTCTGCTTAACACACTCACACAGAGGGAGGCACGGGTTAGTATCATTTTATGCGCTCAGGCGTTAACACAGAGCAGCTGTGTGTCTTCCACCGCCTGAGGACACAGACACTGACCTACCACACACACATACAGGTTTTGCTTCGTAATCTAGGGCGGGCACATGTTTCACTAGATTAGTGTTAAAACTGACACCTCAAAATAAATCAAATGCCTCCTTCAACTCTAACATGAGAGTTATGAATCAGCTGTTTTAGGAGCCATTCAGAAAAAGGGCGAAAGTAAACGCATAAAGAAGTGAAGCAACGACAGGAGTATTAAATCAGGTGTGTGTGTGTGTGTGTGTGTGTGTGTGTGTGTGTGTGTGTGTGTGTGTGTGTGTGTGTGTGTGTGTGTGTGTGTGTGTGTGTGTGTGTGTGTGTGTGTGTGTGTGTGTGTGTGTGTGTGTGTGTGTGTGTGTGTGTGTGTGTGTGTGTGTGTGTGTGTGTGTGTGGTGATGAAGTGGGACACGATGCTTTCTGTGTCTGTCTGCTGACCGAACAATGTGTGGCTAACTGGAGCGTAAGACTACCAGCACACTGTCTGCAGAACTCTCTCTAAAGAAACTGATCTGAGACCTGCAGGCTATAAGAGGAAATCAGAGAAAATCCTGAGGTGTCTTTGTTGTCAAACTTTATTATCTGTGAAGAGTATCTCAGGAACAAAGAATAATACATCAATACTTGAAGACATTAATATAACTTGACACTTTCTTTTGTATGATATGTGTCTACTTGTTTTATTGTATTGTATGTAAGAAACAGTAGTAAAAAGTAACTAAAAACAGTACGATTTGAAGTACTTTAATTTACTAAAAAGCATCTATTACCACCATACAATTCAATTTAAAACCTGCTCATTTAAAGTAAACACAGAATCTCTCATTTTCACTAAGTTTAATAATCGTTTTCCATGCAGTGAATTCCTCACTTTCTTTGTTGTCAGCTCTCTTTATTTGTTCTACTCCTTTAATGGTCCTCTATCTTTTCTTTCTGCAGAAGTTTTATAAGGAGAAGTTCAACCGAGACAAGGGGAAGTCGAGCTACACCAACATGGCGACGCTGCCGGAGGTGGAGCACGCCATGGAGGTGAACAGGAACCAGAGCGAGGTGAATACATGCTGTAGTTTCCTTCCAGTAGGCCTGGGTAAAGAACATCAAACCTTAATGTGGTCTCAGTGTCTCTCTGAGTATCCTCTGCTGTTCTCAGGTCAGCTACAGGAAAGGTAGAGAGGAGATGCATCACTACAGCTCAGAGGCCGACAGACCTGACATCATCAACGCCTCCAACGCTTCGAAGCTGGCCAGCGACGTGAGTGTGTGTGCGTGCGCCAGGGAGAGTGTGAACATTTCATTTCCATGACAACCGTCTCGTTCACCAGCTGTTCTCAAAGAGGAACCGCAATAAATAATAGAAAACGTTCTGCTGTTAACACTGAATTGTTCTTATGTAAGAGTGTGTGTGTGTGTGTGTGTGTGTGTGTGTGTGTGTGTGTGTGTGTGTGTGTGTGTGTGTGTGTGTGTGTGTGTGTGTGTGTGTGTGTGTGTGTGTGTGTGTGTGTGTGTGTGTGTGTGTGTGTGTGTGTGTGTGTGTGTGTGTGTGTGTGTGTGTGTGTGTGTGTGTGTGTGTGTGTGTGTGTGTGTGTGTGTGTGTGTGTCAAACATCCTACACAAGAGCAAGTATAGCTTAAATGTTTCAAGATAGCAGCATGTGTTCTGTATCTATTCTGTTTCTCTTTTTAATTATTTGTGAGTTTATGTTATATGTGAGTGTTTGTGTGTGTGTGTCCTTAAAAGGAATACTACACTCAAGAAAATGATCGTTTGTGTGCCTTTGCTTTCTACATGTTTGTCGTTTGTCTGCACATCCATATAGTGTCGGTTATTTTGTGTTTGGGTATACCCGTTTTGTTGGGGTATTTTAACAATTTGTGAGAGTGTGTGTCCATAAATGCATGTCTTTCTGCATTTATTATGAAACATCTGTGTACGTGTTGGTGTGTGTTCCAACAATTTAAATGTTGTAATCTTTATATAAATAGTTGTGTATTTGTATTTCTCTTCATCCATATATACTCTCATCGTGTGTGTGTGTCTGTGTGTGTGTGTGTGTGTGTGTGTGTGTGTGTGTGTGTGTGTGTGTGTGTGTGTGTGTGTGTGTGTGTGTGTGTGTGTGTGTGTGTGTGTGTGTGTGTGTGTGTGTGTGTGTGTGTGTGTGTGTGTGTGTGTGTGTGTGTGTGTGTGTGTGTGTGTGTGTGTGTGTGTGTGTGTGTGTGTGTGTGTGTGTGTGTGTGTGTGTGTGTGTGTGTGTGTGTGTGTATATGTTATTTCTATAGGTAGCCTATAAGAGTAAGCAGCATGTTTACAGTGACGGCTTTCTTCTGGCGCGGACTGACATCCAGCATGCCAGGGAGGTGTCAAAACTGGCCAGCCAGGTAACACACACCCACACACACAGCCTACCCAGCATGCATTGTTCAGATTACCAGATGATAGTTAACCTCTATGTGTTTTCCCTGCAGGTGAAGTATAAGGAGAACTTTGACAAAGATTTAAAGGGCCAGCGTCCGTGTTACAACCCTCTGGACTGTCTCTCCTTCAAACACACACAAGCCGCTTCTGCCCTGGCCAGCCAGGTGAGGAAATTAAACACGCACAATAATCTCTGAAACTTCAATGATACTTACAGGTTCTGTTCCGCAGAATAATATCCACATATTAACACCATTTAATGTTTTTTGGAACTTAAAAGCTAACAATAGGCCATGGGCAAACTACAGCACAGTCACATAATTCACATTTAACTTTTAGTCTGTTCATTTGACAAACAAATCAAGGGCAGGATTTTCTGTGGAGAAGCAGCAACACTTTATTAACCAAAAATGTAATTGTTATCTTATTTAATCATCCAAGTGTGTGTCCCAAAAGACATGCTTGTATTGTGTTTGAAAAGATCTCACCAATCTCCATGTTTAAATCATCAAGAAAACATGATTTTAAGAGGAACAAACTGTGTCTATTAGTGTGTGTTTGCAGGAGTGTGTGTCTGTTAAATTAAGTCTGTTGTGTCGATGTAACCATGGCTACCTTTATAAGGCAAATGGAGAGGGATTGTAGGATGAGAGCTGGACTGGTTTAAGAGGTTACACACGCACACACACACAGATACACACCCACGCATTTATACACACACAAAGAACAGCATCAGACACATGCAAAGGCATATAAATATGACGAAGCAGTCACACACACAGTTTTATTCTGCTTGTTGCCCACACAGCCTCAAGAGCTTTCCCTCTCCACAGCGTTATGTAACATCTTGTTGTGTTGAACGCTGCCTGGTGTTCACGCTGAGCTGCTTTCAGAAAAAGAGGCATCAAGATGCACAGGCAGCTTTCTGAATGCAGGTTTCTTTGGGAAATAATTTTGCCAAAGTCTGGAAGGTTTTGGCACTAAATCCGCAAGAAAGGCCAAAGTGTTTTTTGACGCTGTGTAACCTGGAGGATGGGTTTATGTTTGCAACCTCCGGAGCTACTCTTAAGAGAATCTTATTTTTAGCAAAATCATAACTGTTCAAAATATATAACCAGAAAACATATTAACTCACACCTTGCGATAATGTCTGGAGATGTTCTCACCAAAATCTGCTCCCCTTTACTCCCCTGTTGCAAATGAAGCCTCTGATGACAGAAACTATTTAGACTCGATCTGACAATGAAGTATACATCGTATCATATCATCTTTCTGATCTGTATAGTGTTGTGTCCTGCAGGTGAAATATAAGATGAACCAGAAGCAGAAGCCAGAAGCTTCCTCAGACCTGCCCAACCTGCTGAACCTGGAGCACGTCCTGCACGCCAGCAAGCTGCAGAGCAACGTACGACACACTCTGCCACTAACGCACCTTAGTGTTTATTATGAATTGTATTTGCATTGTGATTTGCATTTATAGTTTATTAGGTTATTATCTTTCAACCAATTCCTTTTAATTTGTTTATGTATTGCTTCTGTAATTACCAGGAATAGGTACACATCTTTCCTCTGTTCTGGTGTTTCAGGAGCAGGATAAAGTGTGTTTCTTTTATTGGGAGGACTCCTATAAATAATAGAAAGTTATTTTAAAGATGTTTCCCCAGAAGCCACTTCACAAATATATGATAACAATTATTTATAGTTGACCTGTTGGAGAATGTTTTAAAGAAATTATTAAATATTTTACAATTTGTAAGGATTCTAAGAGGCTTGAATAGGTGAAGGCATCCAGTATTTGTTCTTGTTTTAAGGATTTTGGAGGCTTTCAAGTGGAAAGTATTTGATTTGTTTTAAAGATTTAAGAGGCTTGCAAATGTATTTGTATGTGTGTCAGGTGGAGTATAAGAAGAAGTATGAGCAGTCCAAGGGTCAGTTCCACACGGCAGCGGACACGGCAGAGCAGATTCACCACCGAGAGAACGCCACGCTGCACAGCCAGGTCACTGCTCACTCCTCTTCATCTTCTTCTTCTTCATCTTCTTCTTCTTCTGTTCATCAGTAATTAATTATCAGTGTGTGGCGTTTCAGGTGAAGTACAGAGAGGAGTATGAGAGGAACAAAGGTCGCTCTCAGATGGAGTTTGCCGACACAGAGCACTACAAAGTGTCTAAAGAAGCTCAGAAGATGCAAAGCGAGGTGACACTCTCTTCTTCCACTCTGCTCTCTGAAGTGCTGACATTTGAGAATTTAGTAGATGATTAAACGTGTAATAACAGAATCATTATTATTTGTTGGGGGTCTCGCTCAGAGGGAGTATCGGAAAGATCACGATGAGCAAATGAAGGGGAGAGCCTCGATGGACGTAGACCAGACCCCTGGATACATCACAGCCTGCCGCGCCAGCAGCCTGATGAACCAGGTAACACACACACACACACACACACACACACACACACACACACACACACACACACACACACACACACACACACACACACACACACACACACACACACACACACACACTATCCAGTACTTTTTGCTGTTTTAACGATTTTGAATGCTTGAAAAGGTGAAGATAATCAGTATTTCACCTCGTATAAAAAATGTATTACTTTTTAGGATTTTAGAGGCTAGGAAAGTTGGAAATATTCCGTATTTTACTTGTTTAAAGGATTTTTAGGGGCCTGAATAAGTGAAAGTATGGGACTTTGTGTTGATGTGTGTGTTCTTGGTGTGTGTGCAGAAGGAGTACCGCAAGGATATGGAGCGGGACATCGTGGGGAAAGGCATGGAGCTGAGCGCTGATGTCCTCGACATGCAACGAGCCAAGAGAGCCTCAGAGATCCAGAGCCAGGTGTGTGTGAGCTTTTTGAACAATGAAAGCTGTATGAAGTTGTCATACTGTACGTAAGAGGACAACAGCTGTGATGACAACACTTGAGCTAAGTGTGTGTGTTTGTGTGTGTGTCTGTGTTTCAGAGCTCCTATAAGCAGAAGGAGACAGGAAGCTCCTTCGGGACGGTGACAGACACTCCTGAGCTGCTCCACGCCTCCTACCTCAAAGACATGTACAGCCAGGTGTGTCTCTCTGTCTGTCTGTGTATGTTAATTATATTGTACGAAATAGTCATATATTTCATGGTGTAGAAATATAAGGTAGCAGAAAATACTCAATTAAAGTACCTATAAATTGTTCTTATGCAGCACTTAACCCACCTGTAAATAGATTTGATCAAAACTTTATTTATAAATCACCTTTTGACCAAATCAATTGCTCTTCAAGTGTTTTATAATCTAAAAGTAGGATGTTAAAAATAGAAATGTTTGTCTATTGTCGTCACAGACAGTTGACAAACACGATGAGATAAAGTGTGTTTCTGTCTCTCCTGCAGAAGAAGTATAAAGACGAAGCGGAGCGTCTGAAGGGTCGTTACAGTCTGACCGCAGAGACCCCCGAGATGGAGAGAGTCAGAAACAACCAGAGGCACATCAGCTCTGTGAGCACACACACTTCATTTATTACACACACACCTTTGTTATCTCCTGCATCGGGTTCATTTACTTACTCCTATCAAATCCTTCTAGCAATATTCTGTAATTAAAGATGTGGCTTTAGATTCAACTTCATTCTCAAACCTTTGGACTTTTCCACATATTGAATTAAAGATATTAGGCAAAGGTTTATTTGTATGTTTATCTTGAAAAAGAGAGACATGGGGTTCATTTACCTTTGTATGTAACTCAACACTTCCTGCATACAGTATTGTTTTATATCGAAAGCTTTCTGGGAATACAATCAAAAATGTTTGTGTAGGCTTTATGAAAAAGTGCTTCTCAGACCGTTATAAAAGGACAAGAGGTGGGACATGTGCTTTAATGTGTTTTCTGTTTATCTTTCATCCTCTGAACCTTTACAAGGGTTGAACATGTTCTGTTCCCCGTAATGCACCCTCACTGAGTGTTTCTCTATTCATATTTTATGTTTGATATGTTCTCTGTGTAGCTGCGGTACTGCTGGGACTCTCGTCTGATGCGAGGCCTCCTGTCTTCGGTCACAGAGACGCCGGAGATCGTCCTCGCCAGAGAGAACAGCAAGAGAATAAGTGACGTACGTATACATCACATTCAGTCATTGAGAATTTGAAAATCAGGGTCCAGGATATAAAGTGAGCATGCAGCTACTGATACTAATAAACAGCCCTCTGTTCCACATCTCAGACCTTCAAAAAGTGACATGCTGTGTGTGTCTGTGCTCAGGTGCAGTACAGAGAGGGGGTGGGGAGCGGCACCTCCGTCAGCGACACTCCTGAGATGGAGAGGGTCCGACGCAACCAGGAGAACATCAGCTCAGTGAGGAAACACACACACACACACACACACACACACACACACACACACACACACACACACACACACACACACACACACACACACACACACACACACACACACACACACACGACACACACACACACACACACACAAACCCAGAGGCGCGGGAAGGTATTTTGAGTGGGGGTGCTGAGGTGCTGGACTCCAGTGAACACTATTATGGGCACTATAGAGCACTCACAAAGAAACTCCCCACACGCAAACACACAGTACACCCGCGACTGTTACAATGAAGGCTTGATAATCAGCTCACGGCATATAGGCAGGGGTAAAGTGCTATTTTTTACGAGTGGGGAGCGGACCTCACCTCCTCTAGGGGGGTCCGGGGGGATGCTCCCCCGGGAAGATTTTTTTTAAATATTGAAGTTAAAAGCATCAATCTGGTGCACTTTGAGAGCAACATTAAGAGATCTATGGATACATCTCTCAACACCCAGATGAAACACAACTGTAAGCAGATGTTCTTTTTCTTTATGGATATTTTACAAATCACTCCCCTTTCAAACTGTATTCTTGTTTTACTGCCATATAGTATTTCATAACTGTTTTTCCTTTATTCTATAACTATAATGATCATATGAAGGTGTGCCGCGGAAATAATCTTTTGAATAATTTTCGACCAAACCGTTTGAGACCCACTGAGATAACTTAGACTAAAGTTAACTATCTAAACACTCAGAGAGTCCTTTAGCTCACCTGAGCCCCTCAGTCTGAGAGGAGAGCTCTCTTCCAGCTTGTTGTGGAACAAACAGCTCCGTATGTCCGTTAGTGCAGCTAGCTAACCAGATGCTAACAACACGGTCCCTGCTGCTGGCACCGGTCCCTTTCTCTCTCCCCCTCTCTCACACACACTAAATGCGCTATTTCCGCACACACAGAGCTGCGAGCTTGAATGACACAAGCACACTTTTATTTCCATGCAACTCTATGATTGGTCTGGTGTCTTGCCTCTGTTGCATTCACTGAACACGGGAAATTACAGTCCTGCCGTCCTTTCTAGTGTCTTGATGAGGTTCACGTAAAGCACGGTTAATGTATTATATTATTGAGGTAGAATTGTCCGGGGCTACAGAAAAACATTCGGGGCAGGCCAAAATATTATTTTACCAACAATGTGGAATTTATTGGCTCCATATTACACAGATTATGCACAGCGGGAGCAGCAATAACCGTCAAATAATAATTCAGACAGGGGAGCTCCGCACCCCCTGCCTGCCGCTAGGGGGTGCTGCAGCGCCCTCAGCACCCCCCTTCCCGCGCCCATGCACAAACCGATCATTTATAAAGAGCAGCATACTAATCAGAGAGAGGTGTGTGCGCGGGTGTGCGTGGACTGAATTAATACACAGCAGAGTGAGCAATAACTGTGTGTGTGTGTGTGTGTGTGTGTGTGTGTGTGTGTGTGTGTGTGTGTGTGTGTGTGTGTGTGTGTGTGTGTGTGTGTGTGTGTGTGTGTGTGTGTGTGTGTGTGTGTGTGTGTGTGTGTGTGTGTGTGTGTGTGTGTGTGTGTGTGTGTGTGTGTGTGTGTGTGTGTGTGTGTGTGTGTGTGCGCATTTTGCAATGTCATTAGCAGCTGTTATCTGACTGTGCAGAACAATCATACATTCAGAGGGCAGGATACTAACACACACACACACACACACACACACACAAAATATCCTGTAGTCTAATTCTGCATAATACATATATATATATAAATACATAACATAAATATCATTGTTTTTCTGGGTCTCCAGGTGAAGTACAGGCAGAGTGCAGTGAAGGCCTGCAGCGTCGGAGTGACTCCTGAACTGGAGAGAGTCAAACAGAACCAGGAGAACATCAGCTCGGCAAGACACACTCACACACACGCACACGCACACACACACACACACGCACGCACACACACACACACACACACACACACACACACACACAAGCACACGCACACCCGCACACACACACACACACACACACACACACACACACACACACACACACACACACACACACACACAGACAAACACACACACACACACACACACATGCACACCACAACACACACTTTATTCAAACTAAAATAAAACTCATATCCTATAATCTGCAGGTGAAGTACCAGCGGGGGCTACAAGAGCTGAAGGGGCGGAGCTGCAGCGAGCTCGACACACCTGAGTACCGCCGAGTCAGGAAGTCACAGGACACCATCTCCATGGTAGCGGCTGCGTTGCCGAGGCTCCCCCTTGAGATGTGGGCGGAGATAACAAGAGTGACATGGCACAGGAGGCTGGACTGAGGCACCGATACTAAAACAGTGCACTGTGTGTGTGTGTGTGTGTGTGTGTGTGTGTGTGTGTGTGTGTGTGTGTGTGTGTGTGTGTGTGTGTGTGTGTGTGTGTGTGTGTGTGTGTGTGTGTGTGTGTGTGTGTGTGTGTGTGTGTGTGTGTGTGTGTGTGTGTGTGTGTGTGTGTGTGTGTGTGTGTGTGTGTGTGTGTGTGTGTGTGTGTGTGTGTGTGTGTGTGTGTGTGTGTGTGCGTGCTCACTTAAGCTCCAAGAAGACAGGGGTTACGGACCTGTACGTATGTTTGTTTTTAAGAGTTTGTTTTAAGTTTGTAATTAAGAATTATGGCAGACCATTTAATTGAAATGTTGACGAAATGGCAATATGGACAAGTGCAATATCCAAAAACTCCAGATTTAAAAAAAAGTTTCTGGAATGGTTGTTTCCATTTTCTTAAGGTCTGAGTTGAGAAACAGTGAACTCATCCTTCAGAAGTGTGAAAGACTGTGGGTATGGACTTATGCATGAGCGTGTGTTCATAATAAAATATTTTTAAAACACTGCTGTGTGTGTTGTATTTGCTCACTGACCAAATGCCCCCTGACCTGTGTGTGTGTGTGTGTCTAATATCTAACATTAATAACTGTATTAACTCTTTATATTTCTAATTTCCATGTCACTCACTAGTGTGTTTTGGGGTATTCCCTCCGACAGGCGAAGTACCACGAGGAATTTGAGCGTGCGCGGGGCCGAGGCTGCACGCCGGGATTGGACGAGCCCAGCATGGAGCGCTACCAGAGAGCCAATCAGATGATAGGAGAGGCGGCGTACGGCAAAGGGATGCACCCCCAGGGCATGGAGACGGACAGACGGCCGGGGGGCATCATCGTAGGTCAGTGACCCCGACTCTGATCCAACCCCCACCATTTTTTTGTAACCTATATTTGTTGAAATAATAGGCATCTTCAGCAACATCTCTGTCAATCAAACTTTTCTTTTTGCTTCTCTCCAGGTTACAGGATGTGTCGATCATAAGACATTTTTTAACCTTTAACAGTTTTCAGGCAAGGTTATCAGATCCAGACTTGATAATCATCTTCTTTCTTAACAGCTCAAATAACAGTTTTTAGGTGAAGTGCATGCTTGCTCCAGGGGGACAGATCTCTGCACAGGAAACCATTGCATTATATATATGTGTCCCCATGTCGTATAATCGCAGTGAGTCTGCTCTCATGAGCTTTCCCTCCCCTCTAAGACCTGAAGGTGTGGAGGACAGACCCCGGCTCCATCTTTGACTTCGACCCTCTGGAGGACAACATCCAGTCCAAGAGCCTCCGCAGGATGTCTGGTACTCACATGACTCCCCTCCAAAAAAATACATAATAACAGTGATTGGCGGCTGGAGAAAAACTCACTTTTAGCGCTTTTATTTGCAACCACAAAGGCATGAAACAGATCCTCTGCCACTTGTTTTAATTAACATTATTGTAACAACTCTGACAACCCTGACCCATGAAAGACCAACACCTGCATCTAATATTTATTTAAGAGAGTGTGTGATTTAAAGTCAGGTGAAACTCTGCTTTGATTTGTCCTGCCGTCACAAATATTCATTTAAAACACCAAGTTTGGATTAATCCACTGCTGGAAACAGTCCCCAACAAATGTACTATTTCTTCCTGTTTGTTTGATAACAGGGAGCATGGAGGAGATGTTCTCCTATTTTGGAAAAGAATGATAAAAATGTTTATATAAAAAACTAAAAAATGACAAGCTTTATCCTTTAAAGTCATGAGCAACTATCTATGTTAAGAAATCATCCACATTTTGTCCTTGTCTCTAATTTTCATTTCTGTCTCCCCTCCTCTTTATTTCCTGTCTGTCCTCATTGTTTTCCTGTGCTGCCCCCTGCTGGTGTGTTTCTGTCAGAGCGGGCTGACCTGAGCAGGCAGCAGTCGGTCAGCTCGGTGACCTCTGACCTCTGGGACCGCAGCAGCACCAGCACTCCTGGTATCTTCCCTAATGTCCTCTTTCTCACTCAGACTCACACACAGCAGGGTGGAGGCGCAGACAGAGACCCTCGCATGTGTTTCACCGCTGTTTGAAGTCTCTAATCCCCCCCAAAAACGGACTAATTCACTGTTTTCTTACAGGTGTTGTTTTTTAAATCACAAACAATCACTTCAACTTCTTATTCTTTTATTTTGTTTTCCCAATATTTGTATTACATTTCACATCATTTAACTTTATTTTATTTTATTCTAGAATGGACCAACTGTCACGAACCCAACTTCCCTTATAAAGTTTTCTTATTCTAACCATTTGAAGCATTTTGTTCCCACGTTGTTTGATTTCTAATCCAGGAATGTAAAACGGACTAATTCACCTCCTTCTAACAGGTTGTGTTGTTTGAATCACATACTTTCCCTAAAATTCTCAGTGTGCACAGAAGAGGAGGCTCTCGGTTTTATCAGACGGATGCATGAGAAGGCAAACTGACTTACTCTCTCTCTCCATCTGTGTGTGTGTGTGTGTGTGTGTGTGTGTGTGTGTGTGTGTGTGTGTGTGTGTGTGTGTGTGTGTGTGTGTGTGTGTGTGTGTGTGTGTGTGTGTGTGTGTGTGTGTGTGTGTGTGTGTGTGTGTGTGTGTGTGTGTGTGTGTGTGTGTGTGTGTGTGTGTGTGTGTGTGTGTGTGTGTGTGTGTGTGTGTGTGTGTGTGTAGCTCCAGTCCTTCCTGGAGCTTACCATCAGCAGCAGCAGCACCACCTGCAGCAGCAACAGCAGCAGCAACAGCAGCAGCAGCAGTTTCACGGCTACATGCATCAGACCAGCATGTCCTCCGTCAGATCCGTCACCTCCCCCCCGCAGTCAGCCACAATGGTACGTTCCATTTCAGGTAGCCCTCTGCAGGAATGTTGAGTAGACAACGATATACATTTTTGGGGATTTAATGACGACATTGCATTCTTTTTGAATGGGGCATTTTCTTATTTTAGTTTTGATTTGTGATTTAATTTGAGCTGTCTCTTCTTCTCCTGCAGCGTGTCTACCGGGCGCTTTACGACTACGCGGCTCAGGACCATGACGAGGTTTCCTTCAGGGACGGAGACATGATCGTGAACGCTCAGCACATCGACGAGGGCTGGATGTACGGCACTGTGCAGCGCACTGGCAAGTCTGGCATGCTGCCTGCCAACTACGTGGAGTTCTGCTCCTAAAAAACATGGAGAACAACTAAACCCCCCCCTCACTGCGGTAACATCAGCAGTCTGTGATGTTCTCTCGTTGCAGAGGCTGTGTTTAAACTACAAAGTTACATCACATACAGACGTTTAAGTGGATTTTAAAAGCTGGAATTATTTGCAGTTAATATCAAGCTTAAGCAATCATACATGAGGAAATCAATTGCAGACAACTAATTAGGAAGTATTTTCAACGTTTTTAGTCAGTTTCTACATCCATAAGAGCAGGAAATAGACCAGAATGCAATGCAGCAACAAGTAGTGGTGAATTTTAATAAAGTGCATTTACTCTACTGTTGGGTATTTTCATTTTATGCTACTTATACTTTTGCTCCTCTACACTTTAGATGCCAACATTGTGCTTTTTACTCCCCTACATGTATCTGACAGCTTTAGTTACTTTACATAATCAGATTACTAGCTAATACAAAACGTATGTATGAAACTTAAACAGTTAATATCGCAGAACATCACAGACTTCTGGTCTCCCCTGGAAATGTTCCTGTGAAGGAGGGAAAGGAAAATGATGGACAAAGAGAGAAAGTGCAACTTCATGGTCATGTGTACTAGAAATACAAACGCCTGTGCTTTGGCATATAAAGAGAGAAGAAGAAAATATTTAAATCTATCAGTCAACAGTCGATGTCAAATATTACAACTAGCGAAGGACGTAAGAGCGGATCGATGCATGAGGAAAGAAAATATGAAGGATTGGAAGCATCTATAACTTTTCTAATGACTTGAAACAAACTATATCAGACTTTTGACTCAGATTTAAGGATTCCAGAGAAATTAAGATGAGAGTAGTACACACAGGAAGGAAGCAGGGAGCAAACAGGGGATACTAACATTCACATAAGTTACCAACTGTCTATTGAGCAGTCCCCCCAAAAAGCACTATCCTCCTCTTTTAAAAATAAAAAATACATAAACAATATGTATTGAATTAAAGAATGAAGGATTTAGAGCCAGACATTAAGTCATAAAGTATTTAGAAACTGAGTAACACATCGATTCGTTTGTTTTAATTGGGTTTTATACAATAAACATATATTACTTTTATACACCAGATTTCTATTTTAAGGATGCCTGCGAAATGAAGAGAAAGAGTCAAAGTAAAGATAAAAAGAAACAAATTAAGATGGGACATTTATTTTTAAGAGATCAGTGTGAGAATAGGGGGGAAAGAGGTATTCAGAAAGGCGAAATAGAAAGTGACATTCTTTTTTTTGGGAATGATGCAACCAAAGGAAGGAGGGATGATTGGAGGTCGACGTTAGAAAATAGGTTTGGATTAGGTTTAGATTTCTCAAGTTTAATCTTTAATTATTTATCCTGATTTTGAATTCTTGTTCAGGTGTAGTGTTTTAGTTTTTGAGTTATTTTGACTGATATAATCAGAAGGCACAGCTTCAACACTAACCTCTGTGTTTGTACTGGACTCAACTAACACACTGTGTCTATATTTTAGTTTTTTTAAATTATAAATACAAGTTTTCAAGTGTTAATTTAACACACAGTAACAGTTTACGTGGACTTTAATCTGAACAGACGATGTGTGTTCGTCTTGAGATTTCTGTATTAGACTATTTTGATACACGGTCTCTGTTTATGTTTTGGAAAGATATATATTCTATTTTACCTGTTTGTATCCAGTATGTCGTGTTTTTAGGGTTTGTTGTGTGGATTGCATCCTGGAATAAAACGTCACGCTGCCATTGTTTATCATTCTAGCTGGAGAGTATTTTTTACATTATTTCATAAAAACTAAATGCAATAGTTTATTATTTACTGAGTATTCATATGATTTTTGGAAGAGGCATTTTGTTAAATTCAACAATGTAATTTTTTTTTTGATTTAGTCTATGTCATCACAAGTTATACTACGTTTATTTACATATTATTTGAAAATATATATCATTCAATATCAGTTGTGTTTTTTTTGCCATAATGATAATTGCAGTGTGTTTCATGTGGTAGAAATAAAAATGTGTCAAAAGAAGTGTGGTTATTTATTCAGAATCATACTGTTAATCAGAAGGTATACATTTATTAATATATTGCATATTAAACCTCATATACATTCATATATATATTCAGATTTTAACGCTTGAATTTATTGGAGAAATTGAATCAATTAATTCATTATTAAGATTTAAGATTCAAGCCAGAAAAAGAATAACAATGAAATTCATATTTTATAAAAGAAAATCCGGTGTTGTTTCAAAATCTGTTTCCCCCACAATTTGTGATCACCTTAACTTAGTCTTAACCTGACCTTAACCTCAACCTTTGCTCTAGAAAATTATCTTCTAGAATGATTAAATGTACCCTTAAATATAAAGCTTAAGTTATTAAGTCCTAAAAATATCCTCAAATTGGAGAAGCTGGATGCAAAAAGTAATGATATTTTCAAAATAGCAATCCAAATATTCTGAACAATCAATATATTTTACTTTAGATAATTTAAGTAGTCTACAGTTTGCTTGTATGGGAGTATTTTCACAGTGAACAGTACTTTTACTTTTGGAGTGCATCGCTGCGGGCACTATTTTAAAGAGGTAGCCCAATTCACCACAACACTAGAGGCCGGTATCTATTGCGCTTGCGTCATAGTTAACGGAAGTGGCTCGCCTCTCGTACAGCCAGGCTATCTGACTGACACTGAATGAAAAACGCACTGATTTCGACTCCAGAATGATGACATTTTTACCCAAACTGCTGCTGCTGGCGCTCATAGCGTTCCCAGCGACACTCCTCATCAAAGGTAATTCTTTAATATGGCTTCTTACAGTGGTCGAGGCAAAACGGTTGAATGAGCTTGTGAGCGTTACACGCTAGTATTAGCTGCTAAGCTAACTAGCCGCTAAGGGGGAGGCCATTCTCCATTTGACATGTGCTAGCTGAAGAGTAAATATGGGTATACAAATGAAATGCTTCATTGTTCTTTGTGGAAATTGATGAAGTATTAACGTGTAGTTTCTGTTTTTGTGAAAGCGTAATTGTCACCATTTATGGTCCCTTTAAGTTTGCTACATGCATTTATATGCTACTGCTTACACTGACGTGTCCTTACTATCTGCTTGTTAGCTGGTAGCCGGGATGCTAAGTACCTTGGTTAGCTGTCACTAAACTCTTGACTATATGTCTCTATTAGTGTTGGTTTTCAATACACATCTATAGAAGTTGTATTCAACTGGCTTGGTTCACATGTTGTCAGGCTAGCTAGCTTAGCTTTAACAGCTAACATTTGCGGCTGTGGTTTAGTAGGCTGGTATTTTAAAGGACCCCTGACCAGAGGTATGGAACTAAATACATTCGATCAAGTTAGGTTCTTAAGTATACGTATGAATATGATGTGTTTGTCCTATCAGTATTTTAAAATATGCAGCTGTATACCTATTTATTAACTAAATCTCAGATGTAAATACTGTGAAATGTTCCCCTTCACTACAATTGTCTTGGAACGTATTCGATTTAGTGAAGTGTATTTAATAAAAACTCAAAGAGACTCCTACTGGCACACCTCATCATAAAAAACCTGCAGGTCTACATTCGTTGTAAATGTAAGCAGTATTTATAGCATTAACATGGAGGTGTGGCTATAGATATCAGCTGTATATTAGCCTGAAGCAAACTGCTAAACTATAACATACATAGGATTTTATTTACAATATTTTATTAAACCAGAACCAGAACATCGATGAATGATAAGAAAAACATATATATTAATGGTTGCCTTTTTTAAAGTGCATTCTCTACTTATTTACAAAAAAAATGTTTGTCCAGGTTTGGCTATATCACAAATAGACATGATGACTATTTAATAAAACTCAATGTATTGTGCAGCTCCAGTCTTTGTCCCTGTAATTAGTAGACCTTACCCTCGAAACAATTTCTATAAACTCCCAACCCAACATCCTTTTTCATGTGGAAACGTTTTGATCCACAGAAGGAAAATTACAGTCTTGCAGACTTTTTTTTGGGACAATCTCATGCCAGTGGCTGGTTGAGAGGACTAAGTGTGCTTTTGGATTCCCAGATTTTTCTAGCAGCCACTTGTCACAAAAGATAATAAAACAATTTGTTTTCCCCCAAATCTCCCATTGTGTAATGTCTATCAAATGACATAACAAACAATATATTTTTTAAAGGGCCGATGGTGAGTGCCCAGGATCTGACGGAGGACGAGGAGGCGGAGGCTGAAGCTGAGACTGAAACTGTGGACGTGGATGAAGACGTTGTGGACGATGCAACGGATGAAGACGACGAGGCGGAAGTGGAAGACGATGAAAACGTGGAACTAGTGAGTTCTAATCAGGCGTCATCTTTTGATCTAGGAAATTAAGAGGATCATAATTATGATGGGTGATTTCAGCTCTTTTCTGTCATTTATTACTTAATAGTTCAGTAAAATATTCTTAAAAGATCAACTGTTAGAGAAAGTACTTGTGGCTGTATTTTGCTCGTAAATGATTAAATCAAATATTCTTAACACATTAATCAATTGTGAAAGTAATTGCTACACATTTCCTTATTAATCTCCTGGCGGCGCTTAAGTTATATCATAACAAATATAGCTTTTTTTTTGCATTATTTAGAGAAGTCCAAAGCAAATGCTTCTTATAGGATATGAAAATAATCCGAACGAGTAAAGATTTAACCTCTGATTTTAATATACAACACAAAGATTAAGCTCTTATTGATAATTATTGAAACCAAACCTGTGTGTCTGTGTAGACGGAAGAAAAAGAAGATGAAGAGGAGGAGGCGTTGGTTGGAGAGGTGAAAGCTTCTCCTAACGCCGACACCACCATCCTGTTCGTCAAAGGAGACGGTAACTTTCTATGACATCTTCAAAATTAAAAGATTACATTTTTAAGTCAAGCAGCAGCAGCAGCAGCAGAATGAACTTGTCTTTTCTCTGCAGATTTCCCTGCCAACGACATCGTAAAGTTCCTGCTCGGCTTCAGCAACAAGGGATCAGAAAACTTCATCGTGGAGTCTCTGGATGCCTCCTTCAGATACCCTCAGGTACAAAAAAAACCAAAATACTTACCGCAAGATAGCACAAACTTAAAGATACAAATGATACAGAAATAAATACAGAAGAAAAGAATTGTAACATTGAAAGGAAGAATTATTTCTAACTTCCTGTGTTTTTCTTTCAGGATTACCAGTTCTACATCCAGAACTTCACGGCGCTGCAGCTCGGCATTGAAGTCCCCGGGGGTCGGCAGGCCACCTTCGAGTACTCCTTCATCCCCGCAGAGCCCATGGGGGGGCGGCCGTTTGGACTCGTCATCAACCTCAACTACAAGGACGGCAACGTAAGGAGAGAAAGACATCAAATACTAGATTCTTGCCAATATTGGGCAATTGTAGGTCCCTGACATATGTTAGTCTTTCTTCATAGTCTGCGGAGGTAGACAATTACACAACACCATGACACACTTAGTATCCTGTTTCCTTTCTCACCAGTTCCTCTACTTGTGATTAGAAATGTGTGTATTTTATAAGTTAGATCCTTGATGTAGACCCTTAAAGTCTGAGATTTGGATCAAACTGCAGATTGTGTTCAAGCTAACCTGATGACCATCAGGAGTTCCGCTAGGATTTTCTCTTGCCGGTGAAGTGTCCGGAAATCATTTATTTTACCGGACAAATTTGAAATTTACCGGTCATGTTTCAATACTAATAATAATAATAATTAGAATTGTTTAGCAGAGTTTCCGTCAGCAGGTAATTACCGGACTATGACCGGATATGCTGATGTTTAAAACTCAGTTAATGGGCTCAGTTTTATTTTGCTTCAGTTTATAATCGTAACACATCGAAAAGTTCAGATTCATTTTTCAATAAATGATTCCATAAACAACAAACATCTTTTTTACATTCAAACAAACTACTTGTAGTAGATGAAGTACATTATTCAAAAGTTTACATTAACTTTGGATAATAACACGGGAGAAACAGAGCCTCTCTTTTCCTCTCTCCCTCCCTCTCTCTCTCTCTTGACAGCCGGTCAGTTTCTCATGCAGCGCGCTAAACAGTGGGCGGGGCTTCAGGTGGTTATGCAGAGCTGCGTGTCTCCGTCAGACGCAGCAGCTGATCTGATCTCTCTCTCGCGTCCGGTTATACTTCTCTCACGTTTATGTCCATATCGATCAGATCCAGCTCTCCTGATCGGCCTTCATAGAGAGCACCGATCAAACTATTAAGAGTGAATATCGGCCGTTTATGATCGGCGGCCAATCGATCGGAGCATCCCTAATTATTACGGGACATTTTGACCAGCAGGGTTTGAATTTACCGGGTTTTTCTAAATGTTACCAGCTAAAAACCGGTAATTACCGGCTAACGGAAACCCTGGTGTTCATATAGTGAAAGATGAGGGGAAGAAAGTCTGGGCTGACTGATTTAAAAAAGGAAAAGTAATTTGTACCTTTCTTTTTCTTATCTCCAACCTCTGACCTTTTTCTCTTTTTCATTATCATCTTCATCTCTGATGTTGCTTTCTCTAAACCTCTCTTTCCTCTCCTCCTCTCTGTAGGGAAACATTTTCCAGGACGCAGTGTTCAACCAGACCGTGACCATCACAGAGAGAGAGGACGGAATAGACGGAGAGACGTGAGTTTCTTTTCTTCATGCTGCTTTGAAGTCTCCTCTTCATCGACCCTTGAATCTGTTCTGACCCTCTTGAATACCTCTTTCCTCTCCCAGGATCTTCTTGTACGTCTTCCTGTCCGGCCTCGGGCTGCTGGTCGTTGTCGGCCTTCACCAGCTGATGGAGTCCAGGAAGGTACGGATGAAAACAAAAACAAATATTACAACATCAGTATCTGGGGCAAAATGGAAAATTACAATCAAGAAAACAAAAAAAAGGAAGCCAATTATTTATAAATTGAGGGAAAATAACCCTTTTTGATCAAGTCATTTATATAAGAAAAATGATACAAATTCACCTTTTGAAACTTGGGAATATGCTTAATTGCAAACTAAATATACATGTGGTGATGTTTAGTGGGCTTTTCCACTACTTTTTACATTTTATAGGCTAAAAGAAAATCACTTGCAGCCCTCACAATATGTGAACGGTATTCAGATGAGTGACATGCGAGCATACAAATAATTGTTGTAATATTTATGACTTTACTGCAGCTTGTTTTTTGACGTTTTATCAATCTGTGTGTGGTGTGGTGTGCAGAGGCGGCGTCCGGCTGCAAAGGTGGAGATGGGAACATCCAGCCACAACGACGTGGACCTGAGCTGGATCCCTCAGGAAACACTCAACCAGATCAGTAGGTCACACACACACACACACACACACACACACACACACACACACACACACACACACACACACACACACACACACACACACACACACACACACACACACACACACACACACACACACACACACACACACACACACACACACACACACACACACACACACACGCACGCGCGCGAACAAAATTAACAAAGTGCAAAAACTAAGCTGTTTGTAAGGGAAACTTCTGCAGCAACGGAGAGTCAGGACTCCGAGAGACACGAGGAGAGTTGAAGCTTTGATGTCAAACACTGATATTTATTTACAAGTATCGGCCGGAGAAATTCACCTCACAAGTCACACAGCCAGAGATTCTGACTGCACTGGTGGGTTGCCATGTCAAATCTGCCGCGCCTCTCTCTCGATAGACCTTTTAACTAGTTCAGAGAGAGTAAACAACATATTTGGGGAGATGGACTAAACAGCTGGGCACCCTGAATCCCTTGCGTCTGACCCTTAATGGCCTCGAAGCCAGCGTTCCCACGGCCGTAAACCATTTCGTGACAGAGAGTTGAACTTTATCAAGATAGCTGAAGCCTCCCATTCCTTAAGAGAGATAACAGAGCCAGGGTTGGTCGTAAATGTCAACACACAGAAAAGGTTATATATCTAGGAGTAAAGATAGAAATATTCCCTCAAACTGTTCACATTTGAATAATGACAATAATAAAATGTTAATGCAAAGATAAGCTATTCACATCATGGTAACAATCATATGATAATAATAGTAGTGGAACAATAAGCTTAACACATGATGACACTGACATTTCAAAATGTTGTTCAAGTGAAAAATACATGTCTTGGTGTTTCTATCTCTCCTTAAATAGCAAGCGGTGGGTATTGATGTTTGTTTCCTCGGTGATCAGCTGATGTGTGTCTCTGCTCTCTTCCTGCTTCAACTGTTTGACCTTTGACCTCCACTGTGCATGAGGGTCACTCACCCTTCTGTCTTTTCTCCTTTTCCTCGCTCATGTCTTCCTGCGTCTTCAGTGCAGAGTCGCAGAGGTGAGGTCTGCTGTGTGTGAGTGTGTGTGTGTGTGTGTGTGTGTGTGTGTGTGTGTGTGTGTGTGTGTGTGTGTGTGTGTGTGTGAGAGAGAACTCATTTCACTAACATGCAAATCACTGCTGATGCCTGAGTGGTATAATTCCTTTTTGCAAATAAGCTTCCTCTCTTTACAAATGCTCTGATTTATAAATGTTGTTCAACAGCAATCACGAACATTTCCTCTTCTCCCAATGAACCAACAATATTAAAAATGTATTTCAGTTGTTTTAGGATATGAAATCTCTCCAGTAGTGGCTTGTAGGATTTAGAAAATGTTGGCTAGTAAGAATTTATATTGAGCTGTTTTTGATCAAAAGCCATCGGAGCAACTCTACCTTTTAGATTCCCTATTTTGCTTTCCTTATTCACTGAATTAAAATTGTGTAAGAGAAAGGTGACGTGATCAAATATGGTCAGACATTTAAAGTTGAATTTGAAAACCTCTAAAACAAGCTGTGAATTTAAAAATGTACCTTTTTGTTTCACTTGACTTCTATAAATGAAATGTGTTTGTTGTATTTTTTAATCCATCACTCACATATTTCTCCTTCCTCTCCAGACAAAGCGTCTCCAAAAAGATCTCCTCGCAAAAGAAATCAGAAACGCTCAGCCGGCTCCGACGAGTGACGGCGCCCGACACCACGGGACTAACCTTCATCATCCCGTCTTAGAAGAGCAGCAGCAGGAGGAGGAGGAAGAAGAAGAGGAGGAGGAGGAGGAGGAGGGATGAGAGCGCACTCTGCCCTCTCTACTGAGGAACTTTGACCAGTGCCAAGCACAGCGATGACTGGCTCTTTACTTAGCTTAAGAACTGTACCACACACACACACACACACACACACACTCACACACACACACACACACACACACACACACACACACACACACTCTCTCTCTCTTTCATGAGGCTGTCAGAGGGAGTGCAGAGGATCCTGAACCAGGTGTGTTGGGTTTTAAGGGGAAGACATTTCTCTTACGGTTGTTGGTTTTTCCTTTAAGATTATATTTGTTGTTAAAGCCTCAGTATGACTGCTGATGTCATCATTGTGAGACCGTTTGATTGTTTTTTTCCTCCTTTTCTGATATCAGGCTGGATCTTTGATTCAATGAAGCAATTAACCAACTGAGATAATGAAGTCATAAGTTGATTCACGTTAAAGAGAAAAGCCTGAATATCTTCTAGTCTCTGAACTGTCACCCTTTCCTTGTTTATTTCTCTTTCTGTCGGTAAACTGAGTATCTTTGGCTTCAGGACTGTCGTTCAGGCAAAATATGTTATCAAGTCTTCTTGTGACAGACATCAGTAACTATTTGAGAGAACATGATTAAGTATTTTGCGTATGAATTTAGAAATGGCACCAGGATCACAGTAACACATGCCGTTTTTGTTTTTGGATTGATTTGTTCTGTTTGAGTTGATTTGTTGTTTCATTGCACAGATTCTGGTGTTGGCGGTCACACGTTCGCATAACAACGACGTTTTTTTTTTTCTTTCAAAATGTCAGAAGGACTCAGTCACTATTTTTGCAAGTACAACATCTCATAGAGTTCATGCTATACCCTGGGTGTGACATGACGGCAAAACAAAAGTGAAAAAAACAAGAACATCTGAATGTGTGACATTGTTGGTTTCTGCTGACATGTTCTCATTTTAAAACCTTTGAACATCACATCTAACAAAATGGAAAGTACAGCTGAAATATTAAACAATAACTTAAAACATATATTTTTTATTAATTTGTTTATCGATTAAGTATTTCAGCCAACAACGTGAAGAATACCCTGGTTCCCACTTCCTCAATGTGAATAAATAACTTGGAAGTGAGTGGAGCGAGGTGCCCTTTAACCCGACACACTGAGGTCTATTCATGTGAACACACACACACGCTTTGGGTTATGAACATCTTAAAGAGTTAGTCTAGCCCTGGACGTGTGCCTGTTTTCTACTCCTGTCTGTTAATCAATCAGAACAATAACTTCCCACTTACTGAATTGAAATCTCTGTTTTTTGTGTTATGTTTTCTTTTGAATTGTAAAATGTCTCCCTGGCTGAAGCACTGGTGTAAATACTGGCTGATGATGAGCAGAAATTACTGAGCTAATTTATTAGAGTGACAGATTGGGTTTGTGCACTGTTTTTTTATTTTGTTTTACCACTAGCGGGCAACACAGACTTTGGTTTACACTTCCTGTTGTGCAGAGTTTGGATATAAATGATCGCACACACACCGCAGGAAGTCTGGTCCAGTCTGAGCGGATGTAGGGGTTATTTTGTTCTTTTTCTAAAATAACGGGGCTGTCATTCATAGATGCAAGCGTCTTTTATTTGCTTTTAAATGTGCAGGAAATAAACTTGATGATTTGCATTATTCTCCAGGCCTCATTATTTTCTTAAGGTTTGATAACATTTTTAATTAACTCGTAACTGATTTTAAAAGTGTTAATATTTGCTGTAAAAATATATCCATGTAAGGTGCATCAAAGCTAAAAAGACTATTAATTAATTTACTGAAAAAATACATTTCTTCTCTCACTTTTCAAGCAAAAATGTAAAACATTCAAGCCTCTAAATGTTTTATAGTCCACTTTTCTTTGTCTAGTTTAAAATTGTTATTTAATGTTGGATTTTGAGTTGTAAGTCAGAAATTTGGAGGAGCGGATTTTGAAGTAAAAGAAGCATTAGTTGAGTTATATTTAGCAAAATAAATCAATTAAATAAAAGTATTTGATCGTAATCTCTGACCTTTAACGACCTTTTAGTTTGTTTTCTTTAAAGATATACAAATCTTTCTTGGCCATCTGTTTATGCTGCCATTGTTGTGTCTTACCTGTCAAATGTAACGCCAGGGTGTCCGCGGAGTCTTAAAAAGTATTAAAAGTTGATAAATCAATTTAGCGAAAATGAAGGCTATTACAAAGTTTTAAACGGCATTTTACAAGGTACATGTTGTAGCTTTTTTTCAATAAGTATATCAATTGTCCAAAGAGGTTGTATTCTAAAGTTTACCTAAATGTAATCATTAAGTAGTCTGTGTAGTTTATTTATGGCATCCCGTTGGATTTGACGTCATCTCTGGGGCCTCATTTATAAAGGGATATACGCTCAAAAAATGGCGTACGCCAGTTTCTACGCAATGTTTGCGATTTATAAAATACTAACTTGACGGGAAAACGTGCAGTCCTCTACGCAAACTAACCCATGCGTACGCACTAAGCACAAAAACGGGAGAGACGAGAAACTGCGACACCGTTGGCAGAAGGAAGAATGGAGAGAAATATGTGGAAATAATACCATAAATAAAATGTTACCTCTCATTTATCATATATGAAGAATTCATTTTCACAAATTGATTAAAGCCAAGGTCCCATGTCATGGCCATTTCCACTGATCATAATTCCATTGTTGAGGTCTACTAGAATAGATTTATATTGTGCAATTTTCCAAACTCACTTTGGTTTCTCATACAGGATCTCTGTAAACTACGTGGCCGTTTCTCAATCGCGAGGAAACTGGCTTCCAAGCCAATATTTAAAGGATACTACGTCATCGAGTGCCGCAGAAGGACTGTTCCAATCTCCAGCATACTTGGAATTCCACCGAGGCCACGTCCTTGGTTTGGGGGTAATTTCGAGGCTGCACATGGGTAGACTTCGCGTCCTTCAAATCCCCACAATGCTTTGTTTACACGGTCTTTTTTAGCAGTTCTGTCGTAATTTCCTGCGATCTTCTTCATAAAGTCAGTCAAAATGAATGAATGGGCGTTTCTTTGACTATTTATAGGCAAATATGGGCGTTACGTGAAGCCCGCAAAAGTTGCACCGCATTTCGAGTCGATTGTGATTTATAAAGGGAAACCGGATAGGAAGTGCCGTACGCACTTTCCTCGTCGGTACGCAATGTTTGGTGAATCGGAAAATGTCGGAACATTTCTGTACCTATGTTTTGGATTTCTATTACGTAAGCAACCTTACGGTGGCCTTGAAGTGCAAGACACCACAGCATTTCACAAAACGCCACAGCATTTCAGAAAACGCCGCAGCATTTCACAAAACGCCACAGCATTTCAGAGAACGCCACAGCATTTCAGAAAACGCTGCAGCATTTCAGGAAACACCACAGCATTTCCCATTGGACGGAAAGGGTATTCCTTTAGGGAGAACACTTCTTGTTTGTGATTGGACAGAGCCAGCCAGAGAAGCACTGCTGTGATTGGTTGTTTTTGCTGCCAGTCAAGAAATTACGCTTCGTGATTGGTCAACGCCCGACAGCGCAATATGTCCCAACCATGGTCCCAACACATTACCCGTTAGCACAAACTCAGAGCTCACAGCTCCTCATATCTGTTCAGAAACTGGACAAAAGTTAAACAAGTACAAACCACAGGCTTTCTATGTCATGGCGAATACAGTCGCTGCTTTATTTATGTCTGTATGACGTTGTTGTGAGTGTGTACGGAGCAGCTACAGGTTAGTTTAGCCTAATGGATCCGATTCCATTCAGAAAATAACGCATTTTAAAAGCTTTTCGCCTGCCGTCTTGTCTGCAGACTTGTGAAAGCGTTAATTCACGGTTTTTACTAACCGTTATCAGTATGTAGTTACTTCGGCATCACTTTGAAATGTGTATTACAATCACATCACGGTCAAATATGTTCATTTGGTTGTAGTTGGTATCTCCCATAGGATTTACAGGGAGATACGCCCCGCCCCCTCTCCAGCGCGTCTTGTTTGAATGACAGGAGCAAACACAGTTGACAGCCGCGGTGAAACTCGAGCGATTAGAGCGATGCAAATATTGGGTAGTCTACCATAGTATTGTAGCGACCCGGATAGGATACTGAGGGTGTCACTCAGGCATCCCCCGTCTCTCTGCCAATCACGGAGCGACACAGAGATGCTGGTATACGTGTGGGTCCGTGATTGGGGGAGCAGACTGTGGTGTTATTGTGCTGTGTGTGTTTGTTAGCCAATAGTAGTGAAGCCCTACGGACACGGTTCAGTGACGTCATAGGCAGGGGACAAGGGATGGTACCAGCATGTGAGCTAGGGTTGTACGAGGATGTGAGCTACCAATAAAAGGACACGTAATTGTGACAGTTGAACTCACGTGTATTATTGAATAACACGACATGGTGTCAGAAGTCCTGTCGACATTACGTGGAGTGAGACCGAAAAAAAAAAGTATTATTTGGAGCCAATAGACGGTGAAAAAGAAGAAAAGGGACATGGCAGACGAAAATGCTAACGGAGATGCAGCGCGACCCGCGGCGGGACCGAGTGCTACGTTTAGCATCCAGCCACCAGAGCCTTTCCACTTTTCAAGACCGCAGGAATGGGCCAAATGGATACGGCGGTTCGAGAGATTTCGCCTGGAAAGTAATCTGAACAGTAGCTCAGAAGAGAATCAAGTCAACACAATAATATACTGCATGGGAGATGAAGCGGATGATATTTTACGTGGATTGACTCTCACAGCGGCTCAGAGAGACACTTACCAAGGTGTCAAGGAGGGCTTACAAGGCTTCTTCATTGTCAAGAAAAATGTCATATATGAGCGAGCAAAGTTTAATATGCGCAGCCAGGGAGAAGGTGAACCAGTGGACTCGTTCGTCACAGCTCTATACGCACTAGCGGAGCATTGTAGCTACGGCGTGCTACATGATGAACTCGTTCGAGACAAGCTTGTTGTCGGATTGACGGATGAGCGTCTGTCTGAACGGATGCAACTGGACCCAGACCTTACCTTGGGAAAAGCTATTACCATGGCTCGGCAGAGTGAAGAGGTGAAACGGTAACAATCTTCTCTGCGAGGTGACAATAGAACTGAGGCATGTGACGCTAAATCAGTGGACAGAGTGTTTAAGAGCAGTAGCAAATATGCGAAAAACAAAGTTCAATCTGCTAATAGCTACCAAGCCAAGCCACAGTACAACAAGGGTAATGATGCAAAGTGTTATAACTGTGGTTGTTCTCCTTCACATGTAAAGACTGAGTGTCCAGCCAAGGATGTAAAATGCCATGCATGTGGGAAAATGGGACATTATATGCGTGTGTGTAAAACAGCTAAAAGAGTGCATGAGATTAATGAAGAAGAGGAAAGCTTGTTCTTAGGCAGCATTGAGGCCGACAATGATCCGTGGATGGCAGACATTGACATTAACAACAAAAGCGTACAGTTCAAAATTGACACTGTGGCTGATGTTAAAGTCCTTCCTCACTCTGTGTTTAAGGAGGTCTATAAGCACAAAGCTCCACCAGCTCTTCAAAAGCCAAGGAAGCCACCTTGGGGTCCAGGAAAAAATCCTTTAGACGTAGTGGGCTTTGCTAGTATGCTGCTTAAGAAAGGAGGGAGAGAACTTAGGGAGGACGTGTATGTCATTCGACGCTTACAAACAGCATTGCTCGGGAGGCCTGCCAGTGTAGCGCTGAAGCTAGTGGCACGACTAGACAGCGTCACTATGGACACGCTAAAGACTAATTACCCAACAGTATGCAGCGGTCTTGGAGAGGTGCGGCAGCCATATGTCATTAAGCTGAAACCAGGGGCCCAACAGTTTTCTCTGAAGACGCCTAGAAGGATTCCACTGCCACTGATAGACAAAGTCAAAGAGGAACTGTCCTGCATGGAAGACCTGGGGGTGATCAGCAGAGTGGAGGAGCCTACAGATTGGTGCGCTGGCATGGTGGTGGCGCCTAAAAAGACAGGGGCTGTTCGTATATGTGTGGATCTAACAAAACTGAACGAGTCTGTGTGTCGAGAAAAGTACATTCTACCTTCAGTGGAAGAAACACTGGGAAAGCTGGCTGGAGCCAAAATATTCAGCAAGTTGGATGCAAACATGGGGTTTTGGCAAATACCTTTAACAAAAGGCTCAGCCAAGTACACAACGTTCATCACACCCTTTGGCCGATACCACTTCAATCGGCTACCTTTCGGCATAGCCTCAGCCCCTGAGCATTTCCAAAACAGGATGACAACTGAGGTAACCGAGGGACTAGAGGGGGTTGTCTGTCACATGGACGATGTACTGGTGTGGGGCCAAACACAGGAGGAGCACGACGCTCGTCTGTATGCTGTGCTGGAGAAGATCCAAAAGGAAGGAATCACCCTGTATGTGGAAAAGTGCAACATATCCAAACAGGAGGTGACATACTTGGGCCATGTGATCACTGCTAGCGGCATTAGCCCAGACCCGAGCAAGACAGACGCTGTAAGGAAAATGGAGGAGCCGAAAAATGTGAGTGAGCTGAGGAGCTTTCTAGGCATGGTCAACCAGCTGGGGAGGTTCATACCGCAGCTAGCGGAGCGAGACAAGCCACTTCGAGACCTGCTCTCCAAAAAGAACCGCTGGCTGTGGGGCATCGATCAGGCCAGAGCCTTCCAAGATCTGAAGGACTCTCTGATATCTCCACCAGTGCTAGCCATGTATGACACAAACAGAGAAACCAAAGTCTCAGCAGACGCATCATCATACGGCTTGGGGAGTGTGCTTCTGCAGAAATGGAAAGAGGATTGGAGACCGGTAGCCTATATGTCACGTTCTCTCACACAGACGGAGCAGAGATACGCACAGGTAGAAAAGGAAGCTTTAGGCTTAACCTGGGCGTGTGAAAGGTTTCGCAACTTTCTCATCGGCAGACACTTTGAGCTTGAAACAGATCATAAACCTCTTCTGAGTCTCCTGGGGTCTCAGGCATTGGATCCCCTTCCCCCTAGGATTCAACCTTTCCGGATGCCCCTGATGCGTTATTCCTACTCAATCACACATGTGCCAGGGAAAAGCCTGTGGACGGCTGATACACTGTCACGTGCACCTGTGAAAAGAGGCTCCACACCAGATGAAAAAGAGTTCCTCGAGAGCACGAATATCTATGTGGACATGATTATCGACAGTTTGCCATCAAGCACGGCTTACCTGGAAGAGCTAAAAGAGCAGTTGGCAAAGGACAGTGTGTGCGGAAGAGTGATGCAGCTGTGTGAAGAGAAATGGCCAGCACACAGCAACAGTGAACAAGCCATAAAGTTATACTTGGCGGAACAAGCATTCATAACTGTAAAAGACGGACTACTGTTAAAGGGGGACAGACTCTTCATCCCCGCAACAATGAGAAACGATGTGCTCGCCAGACTACATGAAGGTCACCAAGGACTGGTGAAGTGTAGGGAGCGTGCCCGACAGTCTGTATGGTGGCCAGGGCTAAGTCAGCAGCTAAATGAGTTGGTTCTCAACTGCAGAACATGCAGCAAGGAGAGACAAAACCCCAAAGAGCCGCTGATGCCAACACAATATCCAGGCCGACCATGGCAGAAACTGGGTACCGACTTGTTTATGCTGGGAAGCAAGTCATATCTGCTGGTAGTGGATTATGCATCAAGGTATGTGGAAATGGCTTTGCTGACACCCACAAGATCAACAGATGTAATCCACCATCTCAAATCCATCTTCGCACGACATGGTATACCTGAGACGCTGGTGTCAGACAACGGGCCGCAGTTCTCAGGAAGGGCATTTGAAGAGTTTGCAGAGTCATATGGATTTAAACACGTCACCAGCAGCCCTAAATATCCACAGAGCAACGGTGAGGCAGAGCGGGCTGTAAAGACTGTGAAGAGTCTCCTTAAGAAAGCAGCAGACCCATATCTGGCTCTGCTGGCTTACAGAACCACCCCACTACAGAACGGGTATAGCCCTGCGCAACTTCTCATGGGGAGGAGGCTTCGCACGACGGTGCCAACATTACCAGCGCTGCTGGATCCTGCTCTTCCCGACGCCGAGGCTGTAGTTCTGCGAGAAAGAGAGAGGAGAATAAAGGATGCACAGCGGTACAACCTGCGTCATCGAGTGAGAAGTCTTGAGAGACTTGCACCGGGAAAAGAGGTTTGGGTCACGGATCAGAAAGCGAGTGGAACGGTTATTGGCAATCACAACACGCCGCGCTCCTACATTCTTGAGGGACCTCATGGGACAGTCCGGCGAAATCGCCATCATCTCATCCCCATGTACTCCTCGTCAGAGCAGAGCGGCAGAGATGCAGCGGAACAGCATTCAGGAGGTGTGCCAGAGCAGCGTATCGCAGAACCTCCGGAGCCTAGTGCGCAAGATCTGCCACCTACCCCTAGAACCAGTTCTGGGAGAGCCGTGGTGAGACCGGCTAGGTTGGAGTTGTAAACAAACCAGCGACTTAAGGGATATATATATAGAGTCGTACAAAGGAAAATAAACTGGTTATTAATAATGTTGTGCATTAATGTTGTGTATGCACAAAATATTATATGGTTACAGATAGTTCAGGAAGGTCTAGAGTTAACTGTTATTTTATATCTCTGGTTCAGATAGGAACAGACTTTCCACCCTACAGAGGCAGAATAATCCTCTAAGGTCTGTGGAGTCAATGGCAGTCTACCCATTGATTCATAAAAAGGGAGATGTGGTGTTATTGTGCTGTGTGTGTTTGTTAGCCAATAGTAGTGAAGCCCTACGGACACGGTTCAGTGGCGTCATAGGCAGGGGACAAGGGATGGTACCAGCATGTGAGCTAGGGTTGTACGAGGATGTGAGCTACCAATAAAAGGACACGTAATTGCGACAGTTGAACTCACGTGTATTATTGAATAACACGACACAGACGGGGGAGGGCGGGGAAGTTGTGACGTAGTCGGGGTTATAAAGGTGTGTGTGGGAGAGCTAGGAGAGTGTGTAAGGTGTAAACCCCAAACTATATCTGTATCTGTGAGCATCAAAGTAAAGACAAATTATTAAAGCCTAATAACTGGAAGCCTGTTTCCGACTCCATCTGTGATCGTTACTGTGGCAGCGGGGCGTGGTTTGGGCGCTGGCTGCTGGAGTGAAGGGAGTGGCTCGGCCGGAGGCCAGACAGCTGATCGGAATCAGGTAATTAGTGCCGGAAGAAAAGCATGTCGTAACCTGGTTCTGGTCGGTTATGCAGTAGGCGGGATCCTGGAAGGTCGCCAAAGGACCTGTGAAGTTTCCCACCCGGGCAACGTTTGAGACCCGCGCATATTGTTGTTTGGAGTTAATAAACGCCTGTGTTCAACCAACCTGCTCTTTCCGTCCCTATTTGAATCCTGTGTGAGCGGAGAGGCTCACAGTTACATTAGTGTCAGAAGTGACTTTTCGAACGGAGGACGTCTATCCGGGACTAGAGTTCGTAACTGTGTCACGGAGCTAGCCGGTAAGCTGGCGGAGATGGAAGAGTTCAGCAAGATGGGGGTGAAGCAGGAAAGTAGGGATGGAGAGGAAGACGGAGCATGCGGGTGGTCGAAGGACATGAGCGGGGAGTTCGTGAAGGTACGGGAGGCGAGAGAGAGCCTGAGGGAGGCGGCAGTGAGGATGGCTAGAGACACGGGAATGTCGCCATCTTCAGCTGCGTTTCGCGCCAAAACGGAGCGGGATGTAAACAACAATGGCGGCGCCCATCAACCGGTAGCAGCCGCCGCGTCCGTGAAGGCACCCAAGTACTCGGGTAAGGCTGACTGGGAGGCTTTCCATGCCCAATTTGAACTACTTGCACACACCGGAGGGTGGTCAGTAGAGACCTAAGCACTACAGCTAGCTTTGTGCCTCACAGATGAGGCTCTTTCATGTCTGCTGCTGCTTAGCCCGGAGGACAGACTCAGCTACGAAGCGTTAGCGGTGGGCTCTGAAGAGGTGGTTTGGACAGTGTTTTCCGCCAGAGCTGCTCCGAAATGAACTGAGCAACCGCTGTAGGCAGTCTGGGGAGACACTGCGGGAGCTGGCTAATGTAGTGGAGAGCCTGACGCGGCGGGCGTATGAGCACATGCCGCCCGGAGTGCAGAGCGAGCTGGCACAGGATCAGTTGATCCGGGCTCTCCTCCCTGTGGACTTGAGGGTCGAGGTGCAGCTGCAGCATCCACAGTCCTTGCAGGTAGCCTTGGAGATGGCTGTGGAGAGAGAGGATGTGTGGAGGGGAACTGCGAGGAGCAACGGAGGGCCGGTAACACAGGCTACGAGGAGCTGCAGAGAGGCCGGCATGGGTTACCGAGATGACGGAAAATTATAAGGGCTGTTTCTTTGCAGCCAGCACGCAGACCAAGTACCAGGGTCTGCTGGGGTTGTGGTCAGCCGGGACATTTGGCCAGAGACTGCCCCAAGGCACGCCGGACCCAGGGAAACGACGGGGGGTCCGCATAAAGGGGAAGATGCGGAGCCCAGCCCATAAACTCCTCAACCAAACCACCGTTCTATTGTCATCAACACCGACATCAGAGGAAAAAGCCTGGCAGCTCAGCCGGGGGAACCAGACGCGACGCCTTTCTGAAGAAGATGACAGCACCGGCTTGGAGCCTGTCGTCGCGGTGGGCCGCGCGGGTGGTGGAGAGTCCTGCTACGTCCCTGTCGCTGTGGAAGGGGTGCCCTGCGCTGCAATGGTGGACACAGGCTCTACAGTAACCCTAGTGAGACCGGATGTGTTGCCCAGTGGGACTATGTTGGAGCCGACAGCGGTGCGTCTCCGCACCGTCACGGGAGAGCTGGCGCCGATGAAAGGAAGAGGCACGCTGACTGTGTCGGTGGGGGGAGTTGAAGTGCAGCACCCCGTGTGGATAGCGGAGGTGCAGGACCCGTGTATTCTGGGTCTGGACTTTTTGAAGGCGTCTGGCTGGCATCTGGATTTTCTAGCCGGCACAGTGAGTTTCCATGGGGGGCCGGTGATCACTATGACCCGTATCCACGTCCCGGCTGAACCTGCGGGGAGACCCCTGACTCCCATATCCATGGCGACGCCCACTCAGGACAATGCTGCACTGGTCACCCCCGGACGGTGCCAATCGATCACGGCCCCCCCTCAGTTACCCCAGACTGGGGTGGAAGAGGCTCTGCCTGCAGTATTGGAGGTGTGGCGGAAGAACTGTGGCGGCCTAAATCCAGAGCAGCAAGAGCAGTTGTGGCAGCTGCTGCTAGAGTTCCAGGGCAGTTTCGCCATGAAAGAGGAGGAGGTGGGCCGAACGCACCTGGTAGAACACAAGATTGATACGGGGGACGCGCGTCCCATCAAGTGTCGCCGGCGCCGACTTCCTCTATCTCATCAGCAGGATTGCGACGAGGCAGTGCAGAGCATGCTGCAGGCAGACATCATCGAGCCCTCCGACAGCCCGTGGGCCGTTCCGGCAGTCATGGTTCCGAAGAAGACCGGTGGCTGGCGGCTGTGCCCAGACTACAGACCGGTGAACGGGGTCACTAAGAAGGATTCATACCCCCTGCCTCGCATCGATGAGTCCCTGGACCTGGTCGCCGGGTCATCGTGGTTCTCTTCCTTGGACCTCCGCAGTGGGTATTACCAAGTTCCTCTGGCCCCAGAGGCTAGGCCAAAAACGGCTTTCTGTACCGGCCGGGGACTATGGTAGTTCAAGGTCCTCAGTTTTGGGCTTTGCAATGCCCCCGCCACGTTTGAGCAGTTGATGGACAGGGTGCTGTCAGAGATTCCCCGCCAGCAGTGCGTGGTTTACCTGGACGACATCCTGGCACATGGCAGCTTGTTTGAGGCGGCCCTGGGAGCTCTGCGAGTGGTGCTGGAAAGGATCAGAGCCGCTGGGTTGAAGCTACATCCAGATAAGTGCCATTTCCTGCAGAGAGAGGTCACTTTCCTGGTCCACAAAGTGGGGGGTGAGGGCATCGGCACCCTGCCTGAGAAAGTGCAGGCAGTCGCGGGCTGGCCAAACCCTCGCAACCAGAAACAGCTGAAGAGTTTCCTGGGCCTGGCTTCGTACTACAGGAAGTTTGTACGGGGTTTTACTTGCACGGCTGCACCCCTGTTCCAGCTGCTGCAGAAGGACAGGGATTTCCTGTGGTCGGAGCAATGTCAAACAGCGTTTGACAGCCGGAGGCGGGCCTTGAGTGAGTCCCCGGTTCTCGCCCCAGCCAACCCC
This sequence comes from Notothenia rossii, assembly GCF_949606895.1. Lineage (NCBI taxonomy): Eukaryota > Metazoa > Chordata > Actinopteri > Perciformes > Nototheniidae > Notothenia > Notothenia rossii. The sequence continues at coordinate 17,371,603 of NC_136911.1, read as the reverse complement.
CGTCTGCCGTTCACCCTGGACACAGACGCTAGCGGAGTGGGTGTAGGTGGAGTGCTCTCCCAGACTACATCAGAGGGGGAGCGGGTGGTGGCATACTTCAGCCGGGCGTTCAACAAAGCAGAGCGACGTTACTGTGTCACTCGCAGGGAACTTTTGGCAGTAGTGCTGTCCATCAGGCACTTTAAATACTACCTGTGTGGCCAGGCGTTCACGGTGAGGACGGATCATTCTGCATTACAGTGGCTCATGACATTCAAATAGCCCGAAGGGCAGGTTGCCAGGTGAATAGAAGAGCTCCAAGCATTCGACTTCAGGGTGGAGCACCGGGCTGGGGTGCGCCACACTAATGCGGATGCTCTCTCCCGCCGCCCGTGTGCTGCCGGCGGCTGCCACTACTGCGAGAGGAGAGAGACTCGGGAAAAGGAACTGCTGGAGGAGGGTGTTGCCTGTGCGGCCGCGAGGCCAGTGGAAGAGGTTGTCTGCCACTCTGCCCCGTCCGGACAGTGGACGGGGCAGAGTGGAAGCAACAGCAGGAGCTGGACGCCGTGCTACAGCCTGTTCTGCAGTGGGTCGAGTCGCAGCAGCGGCCACGGTGGGAAGAAGTGGCCGGGCTCTCTAAAGCGACCAAGGGACTGTGGTCTCAGTTTGAGGCTCTACGCTTGTGTCAGGGCGTACTACAGCGGGCGTGGAAGGAGCCAGCAACAGGGGAAAGGAGGTGGCAAGTGGTGGTCCAGAGGGGTCTGCAAGAGGCTGTACTCAAGGCCATGCATGGAACCACAGGTTCTGGGCACTTTGGCGTCACCAACACGCTCCGGCGCCTTCGTCAGGGCTGCTACTGGGGGCAGTGTCGGAGGGATGTAGAAGACTTCTGTCGCCGCTGTGACCCGTGTATGGCTAGGAAGGGCCCCCCTAGTCGTTCCCATGCTCCACTACAACAGTTTCCCGTGGGGGCCCCGATGGAGAGAGTAGCGGTGGATGTGGTGGGTCCTCTACCCTTGTCAAGCTGGGGTAACCGCTACGTGCTAACGGCCATAGACTATTTCAAAAAATGGCCAGAAGCGTATGCCCTCCCTGATCAAGAAGCAGAGACAGTCACCGATGCCTTGGTGGCCGGCATGTTCAGCCGGTTTGGAGTACCGGAGACTCTGCACAGCGACCAGGGGAGAAATTTCGAGTCCCGGGTGCACACAACTGGGCATGCACAAAACTCGCACCTCCCCCTTGCGACCTCAGAGCGACGGACTAGTTGAGAGGTTCTATCGCACCATGGGACAACAGCTGGCCATTCTCACGTCTCAGCATCAGCGCGACTGGGACGAGCATCTGCTCCTGGTGCTCATGGCATGTCGCTCGGCAGTACAGGAGTCCTCAGCCTGTTCTCCGGCCCTCCTCATGTTGGGGAGAGAGCTTCGCACCCCGGCTGTTTTGGTGTTTGGTCAGCCACCAGACTCCCTGGACACGCCTCCAGGGCCCGAGTACGCCAGGAGACTTCAGGACCGCCTGGATTCCGCTCACGCCTTTGCCCGCGATCAGCAGAAAAGTGCTGGGGTGAGACAGATGCGGAACTATGACTTCCGGACAAGAGGGCAGCATTTCCGGGCTGGGGAGCTGGCTTGGTTCTACAGCCCACAGCGCAATAAAGGCCGGTGCCCAAAACTGGACAGCCTGTGGGTTGGCCCGTGCAGAGTACTGGAGAGGGTGGGGGAAGTGGTCTACAGCAGGGGTGCTCAAACTATTTTGTTAAAGGTCCACTTGTGAATCTTATACAAGGTCAACGGTCCGGATCAATGCCAGTAAAGTCCCCCCCCCCTCCCCCCCCCCCCCCGGAGCGGAGCAACGAAACTGAAATTAAGAAGCAGTTTGGGCGCGCAATGCCTGGGGGGGTTTTCCCGACATGTCGTTGCTGTAAATTAAAGAGTGTTCCATGTTGTCGTTGCTGTGGACCTTCTTAATCTTTTTTTGTTCTTTTTTTTTTTAAAGAAAATTACATTTTGAAATTGTTACGTTTATTCTGGTTTGTTTTGTGTTTGTATCTTTGATTTTAAATTAATTAATTTATTGAATGTTTTGTGAGCTGAGCTGCGTAGTTTTATATGTTATGTATCTTTCTGTACAGCACTTTGGAGGTTTTAAAGTGCTGTATAAATAAAGTTGGATTGGATTGGATTAATCTACCTTATTTGGGGGCCCCCTTACGGTCCAAGCACTTTCCTGTCGGTAAACGGCGCCCCTGTATACACACACACACATTCAATACATACATACAGTATGATGGCTTGAACTAGTGGGAGAAATGGCACTGTTTGTCTGTAGCCAATGCCTTGAACCTCGGCAACAATGGCATTAGAAGCATTAGAAACTCAAGGTAAACTTGCGGTTAACTTGCGGTCTGCAATGCGTGTCACGCTCGCGCACACAAGTAAATGCACGTTCATTCTCACAACGCGTCAGACAATACACTTTGTGATGTCTTTTATACATAAATATGTGTGCCCGGTGCGTCAGGGAACTCACGTAGCGTCAGAAAATAAAACCCTTTCTCTTTTCCTCTGTACCCAAATCCTTTAAAAACAGGGAGCGGATACAGATTTGCTGCCGATCTGACGTCAAATCGGCAGCGGACCCACAGAGAGTTGTTATCAGAAACAATGCCTGACGTGTTTTGGACGTAATCTCGTCTTTGTTTACATTAGCAAGCCTCGCTAACACTCAGAGCTAACCTGTACTGAAGAGCACATGTGTTTAAAAAGCAGGAAATAAAAAAAGGAACTCACCTTGTGATAAACCAGCAAGAGAAAGAGCATTTGAGATACTGTTTCAGAAATAATCTTTCATGTGGTTTAGAACAGGATGGCGTTTTATCACAGCAGAATTTAACTTTATCTCCGGTAGAATTCTGATCAGGCATTAGCTCCGCCTCTTCTTTTTTTTTTTTTCAAGCTAAGGACGCAAAATCCGCGTTTCTCTAACAGGGCTGCAAAAGAGGGGTATGATGAGCAGTATGAGGCATGGCTACAATGGATGATCTGTTTGGTAGATCACAGCACAAAACTTTAGACATGTTTTGTATAGGTACGGCCCAACGATATATGTTTCCAATATAGCATAATAGGTCCACTATAATTTTCATCAGATTCAGAAATCTTTTTTTAATTTTTTTAATTTAAATTTTTTTTTTTTTTATAATGGGACACAGGGTTTGGTCCGGATTGATTTGCAGTTCGGTCCGGATCCGGACCTTGGTCCGGAGTTTGAGAAACCCTGGGGTGCAGCTGCCACCCAAGGGGAGAAAGGTGGTTCTCCACAGAGACAGGTTGGCTCCGTACAGAGGAGTCGCTTCCCCACAGGGAAACCCCACAGCTGGCCCTTCGACATCCTCACTCAGGTCCCCCGGCGAGAGGAGCAGCAGTGCCTCAGCAGGAACTGAGTGCAACCCCATTTTCTTTCCCCTTTCCCCGCCTGGGCCGAAACCGGCCATCCCAGGCCTCCTGCCGAGAAGGCAGTCACGACCCCCGGGTCGTTTCAGAGACTTTGTGTGAGTAACGTTTTTTTGGTGAGACCCCTTGTTTATTGTAGAGGGCAAGAATGCGCCCTGGTTTCACTGGAAGGGATGGTAGTCCACCCAGACCTTCCTAGCCAAAGTTCAGTGTGTTGTAGTGTTTGTGCTGAGTGTTGTTTGTTCCTCGTGGGCGAGGAACTTAGTAGTGGGGGGGTAGTGTAGCGACCCGGATAGGATGCTGAGGGTGTCACTCAGGCATCCCCCGTCTCTCTGCCAATCACGGAGCGACACAGTGATGCTGGTATACGTGTGGGTCCGTGATTGGGGGAGCAGACGGGGGAGGGCGGGGAAGTTGTGACGTAGTCGGAGTTATAAAGGTGTGTTTGGGAGAGCTAGGAGAGTGTGTAAGGTGCAAACCCCAAGCTATATCTGTATCTGTGAGCATCAAAGTAAAGACGAGTTATTAAAGCCTAATAACTGGAAGCCTGTTTCCGACTCCATCTGTGATCGTTACAGTATTTACATGGAGATAAGCCCCTTAAAAACCATGAATTGATAAAGCATTAATTCTGTGTTTACTGCTGTCATTCAAACAAGACGCTGGTGAGGGGGCGGGGCGTATCTCCATGTAAATCCTATCGGGATCGGATCCATCAGGCTAAACTAACCTGTAGCTGCTCCGTCCACACTAACAACAACGTCATACAGACATAAATAAAGCAGCGACTGTATTCGCCATGACATAGACAGTCTGTGTTTTGTATATGTTTAAGTTTTGTCCAGTTTCTGAACAGATATGAGAAGCTGTGAGCTCTGAGTGTGTGCTAACAGCTAACAGCTGATGCGTTGGGCCAAGCATCATTTCTTGACTGGCAGCAAAAATAACCAATCACAGCAGTGCTTCTCTGGCTGGCTCTGTCCAATCACAAACAAGAAGTGTTCTCCCTAAGGAATACCCTTTCCGTCCAATGTGAAATGCTGCGGCGTTTTGTGAATTGCTGCTGCGTTTTGTGAACTGCTATGGCGTTTTGTGAAATAGTGCCGCGTTTTCTGAAATGCTGCGAGGTTTTGTGAAATGCTGTGGCGTTTTGTGAAATGCTGCGGCGTTTTCTGAAATGCTGTTGTGTTTTGTGAAATGCTGTGGCGTTTTGTGAAAGGCTGTGGTGTTTTCTGAAATGCTGTGGCGTTTTGTGAAATGCTGCGGCGTTTTGTGAAATGCTGTGGCGTTTTCTGAAATGCTGTTGTGTTTTGTGAAATGCTGTGGTGTCTTGCACTTCAGGGCCACCGTACAACCTTCCCACGTGAATCCTACGCACGGCGTTATAAATGAAGCCCCTGAACAGGACATCGCGCGCTCACTGCTTGATAGCGCGCGAAGGCCCGTTTACGCCGGTTGTTAAACAACATCGTTATGGGGAAATGCAAGTTTGCGTCCAAATGGTTGGAAGATAAGGAGAAAGGACAATCAATACTGTATAAAGTAAATGTAAAGTAGGTAAAGTGAGTCATCAATGTAACCGATTAAGACTCGAAGTGGCGATATCCTGGTAACCTTAAAGATTGAGCAATTATTACGCAGCTCATTGTGTTCCACGTCACGCAGAACTTCTCAGTAATCACTACTATTTTTAGCTCTGCACTGATTTTCTATTTTTAGTAACAAGGAAGTGTTCAATTCCTCCAGGAGCACCACTTAGACATGTGGTTTGTGGAATCATACTGTAGTCTTTCATATTTTTTCCCTGTCAATATTTACTTTAATACAAGGGCCATTGTGAAAGTGTTTTGCTCAGTGTAATTAAATCCAATCTCTAATGCTCTGCTTTTATTGGCTACAATACAAATACTAATTTGAGTTCATTAATCAAATCAAATAGCATTACAATAATCCTGCATGGGGATCATGATGCCAAAGCTGCTCATGCTTAAATTCCTCCCAGATATAGTAATATCATTAAAAAGTATGACACATTATTGTCCTTTCACTTTTTAAGTGTTGTGTTCAATGGTAGGAGAAGATTTGGCTGTTCGCCCATCAGATAGTGTATTTGCGTCATTAAAATGAATGACCGCGCAGAAGAATGCCACACAGCAAAGAACCAGTTTATCTTTCAGGTAAAGCTGAATGAAAAACTTGAGAGGACGCAATCACTTCACTTTGTGAGCGATGACAGAGAACAAACTGCAGCAGATGGTGAGTTTATTTTCATTATTTTAACATTTTAAAAGAAATTCTCAACCGAAGTAAAGGCTAATGACCCCTGAGGGCCCAAAAGCTCAGATACAACCTAAGTGTTTATTTATCTTAATCAGGAAGGACTGATTTACTGCATGTTGTGCACACGTGGTGGCAGAGGGTGGATGGTAAATCAGGAATTGCATCGGACTTGTTTATTTTTCTACGGCTTAAAATATTCAGTGATATTTTTCCTTTGTTTTCAACAATACTATTGAACAGAATTCCTTAACCTGTTGCGTCAGCATTTTTGGTCAAAATTCAAAAAATCTTAATCAATGTATACAATGAATGTGTAATATATCTTAAAAAGCACAGCATTACAGTTACACTCAGTCAGAAACACATTTAAACTAACTAAAACTCAATACAAAAAACTGATCAAAGAGAAAATGCATTACTTTGAATAAATACCAAAGTAACGTATACAATTACTCAAAATAAATATTAAAATATAATAATAAAACAAAGAGTTAAAGCACACATGAACACATAAAAAAGCATTCAGTAACTTTAAAGTAATGCTATCTTTAAACTGAGTCATCAAATGTTTTGTCTGCAGTTAACTTAAATGTCTACAGAAAGTGCTCTAATATAAATTCTGGGGCCGGTCCAAGAGTAAGTAATACAAATGTAAAATCAATTCTGCAATGTAAAGGAAGCCAACTCCCATTATCTCCATTAATAGCTGGCAGCTGAAGTGTGAACCAGCATTCAAATATACAATCCTGCAGACGTTTGGTATGCAGTCTTCCTGTTTTGACCTGAATGCATCTAAAGGGGTGTTGTTAATATGAAACTTATTCTGTAATTGGATCTTGCTGCGCCTTGTTAATGTGTGTTTACGTGACGACATCCTGCAGCAAGGACATAAAGGTTGTCGCAATTTATTTTTAGCAAGAGGGCCAAAGCTCAAAGTACAGCAGAGGAAAGACTTTTATCGAGACGTACCAGTTGTTTTTCAAAAAAGGATCACTCTACATGCAACCTTTTTAAAATGTACTACAAGGAGGAAAGCTGGTTTGTTTTATGCATGGATCCCTGACCTGTATTTGGGTGGCAAAGAGAAACAGGTAATCACATCTAAGCTTTAACAACAGAGAAAAGCAGCAAATCTCTCGAAATGTAGAAGCTTAAAACAGCATTTAAAGACATGTTGCATGTAAAATACCCTTTTTAGGATTATTGATTACCAAATTATTTATAGCAAGAGGGATAATAGGGATTCTTTTTTGGCTAAGGGACTAACATGAGCATACAGCGGCAGCTCTAGAAAACTGTCCTTAAAACATTTGGATAATGTCTGAAAGGAATAAGAAACATTTCTAAAAGTGATACGACATTGATTGAAATGACAGATGAAGTCATCTGATGTGTGTAATATCTGTAGTTTAAAGGTCACCTATTATGCAAAATCCACTTCTTTTTTTTTAATACATAAACATGTGAAAAAGAATCTGAAAGTTTCAGGAAAAAAGATTCACTCTCTTTTTGTCCTGATCATTCTTTATAAAAGCCTGTCAGAGCTGATCAGATTTTGGCCACTTTATGATGTCATACAGTTTTGTTGGCTTGTGTAACCATCAGCCAATCACCAACCAAGTTAACCCCCACCCCACCTTATCACCTGCATCTCCTCCTAGAGCACCATTGTGTTCTTTTTAACCAAATATCTCTCGGAGAGGCTCCTTATTTTCATCTAAATTAACAGACAGAGAATCAGCACTTTTGAAACAGGGCTGAAACAGAGGGGATTATGGAATGCTGCAATGATCTGTTTGGTGTTTGGAGCCAAACACTTCAGAGACATGTTTTGTATATATCTGAGACCTATACTATATTGATGAAAAACAGTATAATAGGGGACCTTTAAGTGGCAGATTAGTTTAGACTAGCTCAAAGCAAACTTTATCTGCTGCAGTGTGTGCATGTTCCTGCTGTTATTCTGCTGACTTGCAGACAAAAGTTGAGTATTTTTACATTCGGCTAGTTCTATACTTCATCTTCCTCCCACTGAACTCCACCTCCGTGTGCTGTGCCTCCCTTTCAGGTGTTTTGTTGGTGCAGACATGGAGCTGTGTGCTGAACAAGTTGCAGCGTCTGCAGCCAGCAGGAGCTCCGAGAGGCTCAGCATGTCCACATTCAGCCTCCAACCCCCCCCCGCATCGTGAGGACACACACACACACACACACACACACACACACACACACACACACACACACACACACACACACACACACACACACACACACACACACACACACACACACACACACAGCTGACCTCACCTCTGCACTGAAGACTCACTTAATGCTGTCAGGCTCAGATTGCTGATAAGATAAGGAAGACTTTGTTTTTGTACTGTGGAAAGTTATTGTGCAACAGTTGCAGAAAAGAACAAGTAAGAAAAAGGTGAAAATATATCATATCTTATATAAATAAGGTGCAAAGGCAACATGTATAACTTATTTAGTTTATAAAATCAAATCCCCAGTAATCACATTTAACCTTTGAATGACTTTAATCCAGTGTTAATGCACATATTTTCAAATACTCAACAAAAAAAACCTGCGGTTGATCGCAGGTCATTTGTTCAGGAGCATTTGCTTTACTCTTTATTTACTACTGTACCCTGTTCTGTGCATGGTGAACTGACACTACACCACTGAAGAAAGGAGGAAAATATACTTATAACAGTTTCATATGTAATACAGATTCAGTGCACTGCTCCAGCCTGTGTTGTTCTGGAATGACCCGCTTATTTAGTTTTGTCAAACATTAGATGAATATTGTTTATACCTGATATTACTGAGTAACTGTCCTGACTTAAAGACTTTATCTTTGATTATTTCAGTGACAGAAGGAGCAGCATGGAGGACTTTGCGGGATGTTTTTACCTGCCCAAAAAACGGCACCAAGAGATCATGGACTTAACGTTCAGACTGCATCCTGCAGTGGAGAAGTAAGCGCTCTAATATACATGTGATTAGAGAAGAAAAAACATTGCTTAGCTTAGCAAGTAACAAATATATTATGTATAATATATTACATGTATAATAAATACATGTTTGTAAGTTTGTTTTTATTGCAGAGCAGATATCACGTACTGACTTATAAATGTAATTCCAGAGCTGTGTGTGTGAGGACCAGCAGTAAGGGATATCCTCCTACTTTCTAGAGTCTCTCAATCTCACAGTGAGTTCAATTTTTATTTCTCATGCTACACCATGATGCTGTTATTGATTGGTGTATACATAATGAAATATATTCCAAAGGTGAAGATGCTGTCAGGAGGAAGGAATCCTTGAAGTCGAGACACTGAGACTCTTTATTCCAGTTAAAGCGACTTGCAGCTGACACAAAAATCCAAACTGCGATTTTTGCACTGAAATTGTTGTCATTTCTGAAACTTTGCACATATTATTTCAGTTTTTATGTATAATCTTATTTGTGTATGTTGCCGATCATGACGCTAACACAAGGAAAAAGTGGTTAGTTGATATTGGTAAATGTCATAGAACAGTAGGTTCATCCAGTAATGTCTCGTTTATCTTCCTGTGTGGAATTTTGGAATTGGAAAAGATAATACTGGTGAAATGAGTTCTATATTTTAAGTTAAAAAGCTTTTATGTTACTGGCAAGCGACCACAAGAGTTAAATTGCATATAAAATAAAAATAAACAGTCAGAACATGATCCAGGCAGCTGTTATACTTCACAGCAAAATATCAGCAAAAGTTTATTTTTCCAGAACACAATTTTCAAATGTTACTTAACTGTCATTTTATTTTTGACGGATAAGGTATTCTAGCTGCTTTACCCTTAAATGTTATTAATGTTTATCCGTTTTTTGAGTATTAAGATTGGGTCCTTTTTTGTCCTGTTGTTGATCTGCAATTAGTTTTATATAAAATATTGGTGAAATGCAACAACCCTAAAGTACACCGTTACACTGAGAAATGAAATAATAATTTCTGTACAGAACAAAACGATCCCTCATTAACTTAAATAAATATATGTTAAGATCAAATAAATAGCTGCATTTTACAGCCTTTGTCATTTCAAATTAATTTGTATTTTGCCTTTTTAATCTGATTACCAAACAGATACCAGTTAATACATAAACATACGTTATTAGTTTATTTTGTATACCTGTATACTGTTTGGGTTTATGAGTTGAGCAATAATCTGACATAACCAGAAAAGCAGCAATACAGAACATTGGGCTTAGGGCAAATCGGTGAATATTAAATAATACATTTTGAAGGCTTTGGTGAGAAATACAGAAACTGCAAATCCTGGAAAACCTGGAAAACATGTGATTTTTTTTTTGTCCTTGAAAAGTTTCGTTAAATGAAAATATTTACCAAATTGTTCCTGAATAAGCTGCATAATGTACCATTTATATATATATATATATATATATATATAATTTGTATGAATGTTGTATTGGTGGCGGTCCCTGTGGGATTGAAACTGTAACATCACAAGCTTATGTTTTAGTGCCTTCTTCTTTGTATTTCACAATTGTTCTACAATAAAGTTGTAAATACAATTTGAATCATGATGTCTTTGTTTGTGTGAAACTGTGTTTTACTGCAAAAATAATTTTCTGGCATTTACAAAAACTATTATCACCTTTAAATGTAATGAGGTGATTATGTGCAATTCAGAGAAAGATATCAAATTGTTTTATTTCATTTGCAGATTCAAATTAATAAAATAAAATATGATCAATAAATAATTATAATATATTTGTATATATTATATATTAATTTTTATGAATCAACATGAGCTATCCAGCAGTAATAAAGTGAATACAATTAGCTTAACATAAATGGATCAATACATATGATCAAATAATATGTATTATTATTATTATTATTATAGACTGTATGATCTTATGCATGGTTTTGGTACTTAAAGTGTGTTTTCATGTTTATAATGTAATAACTTTTCTAAAAAGTAAATGCAGGTCTGGTAACACAGGCTAGGTGCTAATGCTAATGCTCTAACCGCACATTAAAAAGCGCAGAAGAAGAAAAAGCAGCACACCTCCGTGCTTTAAGTGAATCCATCTTTTTATACCAGTAAGTACGGTTCAGAAAGCTAGCTAGGGTTCAACTAAAGTTTATTTTTCCTTTCTCTTTATCTATGTGTGTGTATCGTGATAACTTAACTTGCATTTGTTTGTGGAAAGAGTTCGTTTTTAACCTGTTTGCTATCTCTCTCTCTGTAACTTATGCCAGGAACGTCTGACGTTATAACAACACAGAGCCGGATAAAGTTGGTCACGCCCAAATATTTAGTTCTACGTTTTAAATATTAGTTAGAAGTAGACAACACAGAATAATTTAAAAACAACTGAAAGAAAATGGCAATTGTTGATAAAGAAATTGTTTAGTTTGATATGTTTTTGAAGTTATGGTTTCACTGTTAGGCTCTGTTTCCCGCCGTGTAAGCTTACATGACAAGAGCAACATGTATTTTTTAAATCTGTTTTTCTTATATACTTTTTTTTTTAATGAGCCATAAGAGGTTTGTTTATTCTTTTATATTTTTATTTCTTCCAAAAAAACGGTTATTATTACAGAAAACATTTTAATCCCCACTCAAACAAGCAGAACAGTAATATAATGTACATGCATCTTGTTTATTTCAGATTTCAACATTAAACATCACATTTACTGCACTGGTACACACTTTACCTGGATTCACATACCTGCAGTTTATATTTAACCTTTTTATCCTCTCAAAATTCACCTAATTACATTAGGTATATCATTATTTTTATTATTTATAACGTCTGCACTATTTTGTGTGTCTGATCATTACACTTTTGTTGCATGAGAGAACAAATAATTACATTTCCACTGACTTTGTTTTAAGAATTTGATAAATAAATACTTTTTAAACATTGACCAGCCTAACTAAGTCAGTTTAGATCAGACCAGTTCTTTAACCCTCTATGGCATGACTTTTTATTTTGGGAGGAAAAAAATGTTTCGCCATGTGTTTTAGGAGCTTAGGGGTCCCTGATATTATATCAATTATAAAATGTGACCACCCCTCAACCAGAGGTTGGTTTGTTGCCTCAGGGCAACAATGTGCTACGAGGGTATTGAAACACCAAGGATC
>NC_136911.1:17332230-17354730 GCF_949606895.1 Notothenia rossii | reverse complement strand
AACCCGCAGTTTTTAACGCAGGAGTTTCACATGTGAGTACATGCGTTTTATTTGTTATTGCTGCTTTACGGTTTAGAGTGTTATGTGGGGTGAACTCTGACCTTTTTTAAGAAGCGGTTGTGTGGAAAACACCTACGACACTCTGCAAAAATCACTAATGTCAACGAGAAGTTTAAGTTGTATCCTTCACAAAGATACACATAGGGGAAGCTTTATCCGTTTGGCACCAAATGTTGGCTTGTTTTTAGTCTAAATGGGGATACAAGTAGATTTAAAATGTCTCAAACTCGGATTTCTGCACATATGATGATAGAAATGGTTCATTTTCACCAGAAAACTCCACAAACCACACTTTAAAGCACATTTCTCTCTTCGTCCCTGTTTTGAGCCACTTTTGCCCTCCAGAGACCCTTTTGTATCCATGCAACCTTTTATGTGCGGTGCTGAGCCGAGCCATGCCACCTCTTTCCATTAATTAACCCGGACTGTTTGTGTAAGAGGAGATGCGTTTGGGGCTAGTTGCTGCAGGTTGTTATGTTAGTAGGCTACAACTGCAATATTCCTGTAATATTTCCTCAAGTGCGTCAGTGGTAGTCATTGTAGTTTTATAACATTGACCTGTTTGACGGTATTGGATTTCTTTTTAATATTCCTCTGGTGGCTTTGCACACTTAATACATTCGTATTATTTGTTTCTCTTTTGCAAAGTCGCATCCTCCTATCTGCGTGTTTTTGTTTTTTATTATGCAAACGTTCAAGTGACCTTAGTATCATGACCCTCTATTATGTCTACTTCCTGTCACTATAATATGTGTAGGCCATTGAGGAACTATCAGCTTTGGGTTTGGGTTTTGGGTTTCCGATTGCATTAATCTCTTCAAATAATTCTGTACTGTTCATTTTTGGCACTTGACAGTGTTTTTTTGTGAGTGTTGTGGAGAATATCTCTTAAAATGCAATATACTTTGGTTTGTATGATGTACTGTGTTGCTCCGCTTGGATTTTCTTCACCAGAGGAGGCTTGTGATGTTAACATTTAGCTAAAAGAGACTGTTGGTGTGGAATGATCTTAATGTCTGAAGATTTCTTCACAATGCAATACTTACATTTCATTATTTCTTTTTGTGAGGGGTTAGAGAAAAGAAAAATAGAGCATAAATGTCAAAAAACCGACGGAATAACAGTTAGACGTGTATCTTCTCAAACATGTTTGGTTGAAAATACTAAAATAGTTAAAGGCTCCTTTTTAAATCTTATATCCTGATTGCAGGGACTCTCAGGTGAACGTTTATTAAAAAAAAGAAATCAAAAATTGCGGTTGAGAAACTGGAACTTTGGTCCCGTAATTGAAAAATGAGAGATACATTTGCTCCATTTCTCCATTTGGTTGCAGCCTGTAAGAGGGGAGATCAGGGAGTGGGTAGGAGGCAAGGTAGGACACAAGGAAGAAAGGAACGGAGGACATGAGGATGAATGACAATAGAGGGAAGGAAGAAAGGATGTGGTAGATCAGAGACGATGCTTCTTCCTGTTCAGCATCCACTTCATTTCTTTGAATAAATGGCTTGTTTTCCTCCTGTTTAGAAGGTTTTTGTCAAATAAGAGACGTAAATGTGTTGAAAGATTGACACAACAAAGACGCAAAGCTCACTGTAACATATCCGACTCACCTTCAACTTGAAGCAACTCCGCAGGAGGTGAGCAGCGCTGCATATGCTTTTATGTATTGGGAATGAAAGGCGTGAATGTTTAAACAGCCAATATGAAGAATCTGCTGTCACCCAAAGATTTGTATATCATTTATTACAAACTTTAGTAATGCAGCAGTGAATCCGGGAATGTTTAAAGATTCCCTAATTTTGCAAGATTTTAAGACAAATTGATGTGCATGATTGCATATCCTTGGGTGAAACGTTTTAGCACAGTATGCATATAAACCATTTGGATTTTAGCTGGTAAACCGGTTTTCCCCCCCAAAATGAGAGCGAAGTGTGTTTGGACTTTTGACTACTGCATTCATATTTAAGGTATTTGGGTTTACAATCAAATCATTGCGTTAAAAGGCATTGCGTTTCCCCCACCAAAAAAAAGGACATTAAGGTGGTCTTTGCAAACAGCATGTTGCGTCAATATTTGCGTTAATTAATAGGTGGTGACCTCTAGTGGCTGTAGTAATTACAACGGGAAAAAAGAGGAAGCCCTGCAGGAACCCAAAAGTCCACGTTCACTTTCAAACAAACATTACTTGCATACGCAGCAAACATACTTATTGTAGTCTAAACTATGATTGTTTACTAAGCTTAACCAAGTTATTAAGATTCAATTAAAAAAAAAGACAACTTTTTCCCAACATTCTCCTGTTACTGTCCAACCAGTGTTTTATAACCAAACAACCTTTTCTGTCGCTGAGTAAAACATGTTGCCTATACTCTCATTTATCTTCAAGAGCTTTCATGGCAGGAGACTCCAAATGAATTCAGCATTGTGTTACTCATCAAACGAGTAGGACACACTTTTCCACTAGAATATTTCAATGGAAATTCAGCATTTATCAGTTGGGAAGTATTGCACATAGAGCCACTGTGACCTGCGTTTCCCTGTGACTTCAGCAGCTGAACATCTTATTCCTCCAGCCTCCTGCAGCGTTATTAAGCTGTGTGTCAGTCTGAGTTGGTACACCCTTTGATTAAAGGTGTGTGTGTGTGTGTGTGTGTGTGTGTGTGTGTGTGTGTGTGTGTGTGTGTGTGTGTGTGTGTGTGTGTGTGTGTGTGTGTGTGTGTGTGTGTGTGTGTGTGTGTGTGTGTGTGTGTGTGTGTGTGTGTGTGTGTGTGTGTGTGTGTGTGTGTGTGTGTGTGTGTGTGTGTGTGTGTGTGTGTGTGTGTGTGTGTGGAGAGCAGTGATTTCAGGCTGTAGCTGTTTCAACACCGCCCTGCTGCAACAGGTGTCCCGCTGCACCGCCTGCCTCGCATGCGTTACATTTATTTGTGTGTGCGTGTTGTGTAGAGCTGAAAGCCCCACACAGTGTTGTGCTGTTTGTTCAGTGTGTGAGCAGCAGCCTGACCTTTGCTGCACGGCACTGAGACAACACGAGCTGCTGTGTGACGGACGAGGAACATCCGTCCTCCAGCTTTTTATCTGCAACCTTTGTGAAGCAGAGTTTGAAACCTGAGAGTGAAATTCTCCTGAGAGCGTGCAATCCGTGTTTGCTTCACATTCATTTGTTTTTGTGTGTCTTCAGTTTGAATTCATGGCTATTAACTCCAATGAAAGACTCAAACATTCGTGTCATATCCTGGTAGATGTGACAAGAGCTTGTGACGGGAACATTATTGTCCCTTTTTGAAAACAAGAACTTTTCAAGGTATTCTTTATAGATCGACATCACCTGCTTCTCCCTGAACTAAGGGTTACATGTCATTCTTTTGTCTCCAGACATAGAATAGTTAATCACTGTCAACTATATCATTAAGTTCCTTTCATCTAACGCGCATTCTCAATTACATTTAAGGGAAAAAACCATGTTTACATTAAACGCAAGAACAAGACTGCAACACTTCACTTCTGTAGATGTTTTTAACTCCTTTATATACTCGTGTCTAGTTTAATCTACAGCAATGCATCACATTTTACAAGATAATCAAACGTTAGATTTGTTTCGTGTATTCCTCACAGACATTGTTCACATTTCTTGGAGAGTTTTCATCCATGTTTTACATATTTTTAGGACATTGTTTATCAGAAAACTGCTCTATTTTCAGTTTTGTGACGATCCCTTATCGGAACCCTGTTTTTTCACAAATGTTCCAATATTTTTTGTTATATATTCTTTTTGGCTTGTTGATATGAATACAGTTTTTTACAATATTTGTCAGGATATTTGTAACTAGTCATATCAGATATTGTACAGACATTTATTTTGGTCATTTTTGGAAATGTTTCTACATATTTTCCACTTTTTTCATACATTTTTTCCTGATAATGTTTGTATATTTATCTCAGTTAAAGACTCACATGAAGAAGTCAATCCAGTTTATCATAAACATTCAAAATCATCTGGACAGACATGGTTGACAGTGACAAATTGAAGGGTAACTAAAGCTGCACAGTTGCAAGGTTTCCCTCTGAAATGCAGTGGCGTAGAAGTATAAAGTATCATGAAATGACAGAAAGCCCAGTGATCTGCTTTAATCTGTGATCCTCTCCCCGAGCGCTGACACTTTAATTATCTGTTATTCCTCCTCTGTTAGTGACGCCTTCATTCCTCCCTTCAACTGCTTCACTGCTAAAATCTGAAGAAACGTTAGTCAGCACAGTGTCCAAGTGAAGTTAGAAGGGAAGATTTCACCTCTTTGTGCTCAAATTGATTCACTGAATTTAAAGAAATAGATCTGTCTTGTTAACTTAGATCAAAAAGGCACAATTCACGTATCATTTAGGAACACGCACTGTTCTGGAAAAGAAAAAGACAGTTCATCTTCTTTCTTTCTCCTTCTTTATTCCTCCTTTCTCCTTCTTTCTTCTTCCTAATGATAATTTCAAATTAGATTTCTTTTTCTGCCACACTGTGCTCATCTTAGGCTCCTTTACATCTTAATAAAGGTTTCATATGAACCTGAACTTTATCAGCTGACGAAGACAATGTGGCATAGAAGATGTCGTTTCGTGGAAATGAGTAATGCAGCATGAAAGGATCATACAAAAATACTTACTGAATAATATTCTCAGTAGACTAAGAACTAAACGGCAATAAGTCGATCCAAATGTGTTATCCCTAGCTATTTAAGCACTTAATAGTAACGGCATAATATTACATTATTATTTATACTTATTTTTGTTCAATAGAGTTGGTATAAATAGTTCTGAAGGTATTCTCAAAAAAGTGATGTACACGGCTGTCCTTGGCTTAAAAGAGTTTTGCCACAAATAATCGTGCCAAAGCATCTGTTGTCACCAGCAGTTCAGAAATGTTCATACGTTTTTGAAAAGTAGATCAGCATTAATAAAGCATAAACAATGACTAAATACATTTCTGTTGACGAACAAACCAAAACAACACAACTACTACTTACTCAGAAATACATTCAAATAGTACTTTTCTGAATGGAAGTAAACGGTATTACTTACTGCTGTGTACTTGTAGCCCAGTTATATCAATTATGTTGGCAAAACTATAAATATTTGTTTGGACTGTGGTTTAAAAGAAAAAGCAGCTGCAGCCATGAGTCACATGAAAGAAAATACCATAGAGCAGCATGTGTCAGCTTTAAAGGAGCTCTGACAGCCATCAGTGTTAGAAAGTGAGTTTGCAAAGAAACATAAAGCAGAAAGCTGCAGACTGAACTCTTAGGAAAATATGCAATTCTTATTATGAGCACAATCTCACATACAATACAATATTATGTATCGGGATGCAAAACAGTGATGGGAAGAAAAGCCAGAGGATATTCAATGTATTTTGTTATTTTGGTAATCTTAATCAAAATGAGTTGTTGTAGCTCTTTGTTTTTATTGAAACCTCTTTTTCATATGCGTCACACCTTCAAACTCCTGCTGAAGTAGGATTTATTTTCATGCATGAGATGAGGAGATGAACAAAGACAGGGAAATCATGGCATCCATGAAAAGTTTCCGTCTGGCTTCAAACCTATGCACAGTACTGAAACTAGCCGCCAACTCAGGTAGCCCAGCTGTCCTGGTGCTGTTAGGCCTGACAGCTGCCTTTGACACTGTGGACCATAGCATCCTGTTGCCATGGCTTGAACAGCCCGCAGGCATCACAGGCTCTGCCCTTGCATGGTTCAGGTCCTACCTGACAGACCGTAGCTTCTCAGTGCAGCTAAGTGCCTTCTCCTCTGCTAAAGCCCCTCTTACCTGTGGGGTTCCCCAAGGCTCTATCCTGGGCCCCTTCCTCTTTTTACTGTACACACTGCCCCTAGGTCCAATTCTCACTAAACACAATATTCCCTCTCACTGCTACACGATGTACAGATCTATCTGCCTCTCAAAGCAAATGTAAAACACTCACTGCAGCAGTTGATGGACTGCTTGATAGAGATACAATCCTGGCTGAGCAAAAACCTCCTTAACCTCAACGAGAGCAAGACAGAGGTCATCTTTTTTGGACCCCAACCTCCAGCCTCTCCGGTTGATATTCTGGGCTCTCTCAATGAAAACATCCTCCCCTCTGTCCTGAACCTTGGAGTGACCTTCACTAGCACTTTTAAATTTGACAAGCAGGTCAGCACCGTAGTCAAATCCTGCTTTTTTAAAATAAGACTATTGGCCAAAACCAAGTCGTATTTATCTTTTAAAGACCTAGAAAGGGTTATTAATGCCTTCGTAACCTCAAGACTGGACTACTGCAATGCTCTGTATGTGGGTATGGACCAGGCCTCAATTAAATGCCTGCAGCTAGTCCAGAACGCAGCTGCACATCTTTTGACTGGCCACAAAAAGCGTGACCACATCACCCCAATTCTGGCTTCCAATTCGGTTCCGAATTGATTTTAAAATCATTTTACTTTCTAAGCACTAAATGGGCTGGCTCCTGCCTATATAGCCGAACTCCTCCAGCGCTACACCCCAGCCAGAGCTTTAAGGTCTGCTGACCAGCTGTTGCTGATAGTGCCCAAGACCAGGCTCAAAACCTGAGGGCACCGAGCCTTCTCAGCAGCTGGCCCCAGGCTCTGGAACACTCTGCCCCTCCATGTGAGGTCGGCCCAGACCCTAGGGGTTTTTAAATCCTCACTAAAGACTCACTTCTTCTCCCTGGCCTTGTAGTCAGAGCGGAGCATGACACCTGACTATTCCCTGTGTTTTTGTTTTTTATATTTCGGTTGTAAATTATTGTCTTTTATTGTGATTGTAATTATGTGTTTTTATTACATGTACAGCACTTTGGCTCGACCAAAAATCGCTCTTAAATGTGCTATATAAATAAAACTTGATTTGATTTTGATTTGAAATCCTTAAACATGTTTTTATTTAGGCACAGGGTCACGTTTCCTCCATTCGTCAGGCTCAAATGCACCATCATTTGTATTATTAATGGATAAAAATGACATAATCACAAAACTTTTTTTTGTTGTTTTGTTACTTTATTCTCAACATTTAGATTTGCATTGTCAATGCTTTGGCTTTATTCTCTTTTTGACTTAATTCTTCACACTGTAACTTTATTCCTTTCGTTTTGACCCTGTTCTTGACATTTCGTCTTTGTTCTCAACATTCCAACTTTATTCGAAAAGCCAAACCGTAGGAAATCTTTCTAATTTTGCTCCTTTTTTCTGCCCCTAGTACTCTTCTGTATGTTCCCGTGTTTCTCAACTCCCAACACCTCGTGCAACAGTGGGCCTGCAGGTCAGAGGTCAGAGGTCACTGTGTGATGTCTTTAGTTGTGTGATGGAGAGGTGTTGTGGATTTTTCGACGCCTTGCAGCAAAAGCATCTGATTTATCTCGACCCGCTCACTGTCCACTTCTCCTCAAGTGTCTGGGAGCATAAATCAAGCGCACATCGGGTCACCCACATGCCTCCATGTGTGTGTGTGGAGCAATGTGTGTATAAAGGGGAAGGTGGTGACAGAATATTCTTCCATCTTTTCATTAGGGAGTGTGTGTAACTATGTTAGTGTCTGTGTGTTAGTGTGTGTGTGTGTGTGTTTTATTGCCTCAGAGGTGCAGAGTTCTCAATCACACACTTTGGATGTGTCTGCTTCCTAATCAACACAAAATCATCGAATTGCAGAAACTCACACACACACACACACACACACACACACACACACACACACACACACACACACACACACACACACACACACACACACACACACACCCCTTTTGATTTCACTCGTCCACCAACCCCCCTGTAACCATAGCAATAGAAACACCCATAGCGACCCCGGTGCAGTCTGATTACAGTAGAGACTTTGGGGTTTTTCAATCACTTCTAAATCTTATTTCCTCTCTCTGTTAATCCCTCTTTAATACTATGATTTAAAACACGGGGCACTTAATAGGGATGGATGTAGGAAAAGTTCAAAGTAAAAAAAAACACCAGAACCAAAGAAGAGATAAGATAGAACTTAGTTGATTAACAACTTTGGAACAAAAACCATAGAGAGAAAAACACATTTAGTTTAAAGATTAAATTACACATGATATTGAGAGGTTATGTTGTATATCATGTGGTATTATAAAATGGAATGCAGAAAATGTAATCCACAAGTCCATGAGTCCATGAGTGTGTCAATGTGAGCAAAACTATACCTATTGAATCTTTTTTTTTTAGATACAATAATTGTTAACTAAAAATGGGTATAGAAAATCACAACTCATATAACTGCATTCAACAAAAGACAAATATTGAAATGTCATGACACTGACTCCGCCCCCTTTTCTGAAATACCTCAATTGTTATTACATTTTTGGTTTGGCTTTTTTAAAATCTATATTTAGAAACATTTTTGTTTTAAGTTTCCACTCAGTGTCGGAAAATGCACAAATAATTCCCAAAAAATGTTAGGATCCTTGTTAATCTTTGCTGTTTCTGTTTTTAAAGCAAAAAACAGCTGACCTTGGAGACTCTCAGGATTTATCAAGGACACTTCTCCACACCTGCTGCTTCTTTGTCTTCTGGTTCCTTGTCTTCTTCTCTTCCTGCTTCCTTCCAGTCAAAAACCCTAACATTAATTGAATAATTATTATAAACTTAAACCGAGATTTCAAGCCATAATAAATCCTCCACCTGTGGTGCATTCAGGTGTTTCTCAGATTTTAAATCCCTTCACTCAGTTTTCAAAATGGCCCTCTTTTATACAACGGACTGTTTATAGTTTTATGATCCTCCAAACCTCAGCTGCTCTTTAACTGTTCCTACAAAAGCTGCAGGGATGCTACCACCAAATACTCAACAATGCTCAACAAATGTACCTTTTTCAATGTTGCGTATAACCTCTAGCAGTTCGTTTTACATTTAATCAGATTTTCTGGTTATTAAAGTATTTTGTTTTTGTGTTTACTGCTTGATTCTAACGCACTTGTTGCTGCAAGTGAATGAGTTTAATACATTTTCTGAAACCAATGAATTTGTAAAAGTGGATATTCAGGAAACAATGAACAAGGAAGGATGGTTTCACGGAATGGAGATAAGTTGAAGTGAATCATTTTGGTGGGTTTTGGTTTCAGTTTATTATTGTTAGTTTACGTTTTTTGTTGAAACAGCTGATTAAAAGTTTTTGTTTTAAGATGGCAACCATTGTTTAAAAGGTATTTTAATGAACATGTGACGGTTTTTAGAGGAACTTCTTGTTGTCCTCACTTTTTAAATGGCTCTCCTATCTGTAAATATACATCATATATCTGGCCTTAGAGTGCGCTATGGTACATAAAGGGAAACATAACAAGGACATCGATAACTATCAAATCCTATATTGATGGCACGATAAAAACTCTAATGTCTGACTCCATCCTTTACTTTCCCCTCTCTCCATTTGACCTTTCTGTTTGCACAACATATCAAAGCACTTATGTTTATTATCTGGAGGAGATGCAGGAAGAGCAATAACTATAAAGCCGTCATGAATAAAAAGCGGCTCGTGATTAGTGTCTGCGTCTGAGATTATATTTGAAAGTATCGGAGGGGGATCAGTTGCCAGTAATGCGGGTGATTGGTACTTTGGTATTTTTAAGCTCCTGTTTTTTTTCTGGAGGTGTCTCAGCAGAATGGCGTTGGTCTTGTTTTGTCCGAGGTCGATCAGTTTTCTCCTGGCTGTCTCTCCGATCATCATTCAGAGGTTTCCAGAGAACTTCAGGTGATTGAAAACTGCACAATGCTGCCGGAATAAGCACTGAACCCTGAAATGAGTCAGCATTTTAGCACTGCTGGCCCCCTCGTCTGGTCAAGTCAATGGTTGTTTGAATGTGTTTTCCATTAAAAGCCTGAAATAAGCTATGTGGTGAAGACAAGCTGAAGAGATTTAACGTTTTGTTTTACAAGATAAAATCTGTCAGTAAATACTCCACTGGTTTGCCACAAGTGTCTTAATAGGACTGCTGCTCAATAAGACCTTTAGCTCAGCAGTCGTCACGTTTAAACATTAAATAACATGATTAGCCTATACAATAGGATGTTCTATAAAGATGTTCCCATCAATTGGTAGTCTCAATAATCAGGAGAAAAGTGAAGAATCAACAACAACCTCTCTGGTCAGTGTCCTTTAACATAAAAAAAACCAGTAAAAAAACACATTTGAATCAAAAAGAATATTAAAGCTATTGCACATTTGTGTCAATCGACAATTTTAAAGACAGAAAATAAAGTCAAATTTAAGATTTTCTTTAATAGGGCATTTAACCTGTTAAGCCCCAAGGTCCCCCTCGGAGGGTACTTTTGTTTTTTTTGTTCATGACACTGTGTCTCAGGGGATCTTAATATTTAAGAACCTATTAATGTGTTATACCAGATTAACGGGAATAATCTCAGCTAACTGATGATACAAACCATTTTTACCAAAACAAAACACAAGTCTCATAAGAAGCATCTAAATGACCCCTGAGCGAAAAATGCTAACGCACTTTGGCACAGAACTCAAGATAAAAGATACCCTTATTACTTATCGTAGCTGCAGATACAAGATATCCGATTAAAGCTGAGGTTCCACAGATCATTTAGGTATTGTATCATCACTGAGTGATCCGAACTCGCGACAGGGGAAGCAAACACAGACATCCCAACACGTACCTTTACGTAGCTTTTACGGGAGATAGTCTCACCTTAGCTGTCAATCTGATCAAAAGACTTATTCAATGGCATTAAAACGAGAAAAAACGCGGCTGAATCGGTTGATCCATAGATTGATAATTTTTCTTTGGAATAATTGTTTTTATTTATAATCCATAATTCAATTTTTATGTAAAAATAGGAGAGTAAAAGTTAGCTGCTAATGGTAGCCACCAGAGTTATCGCAGCTTCCGGTTTTGGCTATTCGTCAGTCTCACACACACACATTACCAAATAAGATCGATTCCATTGACTTTGACGGTTAGAAAGAGATGTCAATCAGCAAAATCGAGCAAGGGCGGCCAGAGATAGGTCAAATCCACCCAAATGACCCCAGAAGTCATTTTTTTGTTGCTAAATCTCTCTTAAAAAGGTCAAATTTCACTTGTTTTGCATCAATCTTGATACAGGGTACTTATTATATGTTGTAGTTTGGATTCCTAAAGCTTTTAGTCTACCATCCCATCATTCAAGGGAGGTTTTCACTATAAGTAATTTTTTATTTTTGGACGGACACAATAATTTACATTGTTTTACTGTGTTCAATCTGAATTTACTTTAAAATAAAAACATCTATATTGATTCTGAGACTTCTACATCCAACTCACAGGTGTAACCTTGCTTTGAGAAAAAAGATTATTAATTTAACCCTTTTAGAAGGGAAGATATGGTCAGTTGTTCTGGGAATGTCATTTTCGAGCCTGAGACCTGAAAAACAGGCTCGGGGCTTAACAGGAAGTAATAATAATCATTCTCAGGCATTCTAATATTATTAATTCTAAGGAAATGAAAGCCACAATAATAAGGGTTAATATATTAAAAAACACCCTTTGTAGGCTCAATATGTCAGCACATGTTAAAACCAAACAAAACCATTTTCAAACGACAGATAAATGCGGTAGCTGTTCATTAGTTGTCCTTGTTGGTGGTAATGAACAGCCTTTAGCAGGTGTGTGTGTGTGTGTGTGTGTGTGTGTGTGTGTGTGTGTGTGTGTGTGTGTGTGTGTGTGTGTGTGTGTGTGTGTGTGTGTGTGTGTGTGTGTGTGTGTGTGTGTGTGTGTGTGTGTGTGTGTGTGTGTGTGTGTGTGTGTGTGTGTGTGTGTGTGTGTGTGTGTGTGTGTGTGTTTGTGTAATAACGGGGTCGTCTTGGGGTCGTGGTCAGTTTCGAGGATAAGTTAGCTGCTCGTCCCTCAGGACCAGAATAAGCTGCTGCTGGTTCATAGCAACAAAAATCATTAGCATTTATTGATCGTAGCTAACATGCTACCCACAGCTGCCATGTCGGACAGGGAACACATACACACACATCTGGAGCGAAATCGTGAAGCTAATGCACTAGCACTTAAGATAGTCTGGCTTATTAAAAACAGTTAGTTAGTTGCAGGATTCTTGCTATTCTGTGTCTTTATGGTCAATTGCACTTGTTGTAATTTCCTTTGGATTAAAGTCTAAATGTAATATATATAAGTACATTTAATCAATTACTCTACAAAAGTACTTTTTTTTCATACTTGTACTTGAATATTTCCCTTTTATGCTACTTAATACCTCTACTCGACGAAGTATGTATGCCTAATAAAACCAGCATTTCAAAAGTATTATCTGAAATGATCTTAAATTGAATTAACGTTGACAAAGTAAATTTAAACGCCCTTACAGAATTATATAATACTCTATCATCACATAATAGAGACTAAAAATACATTTTTCACAAGGACAACTTTTAATTTTATATGTTAAGTACCTGATCACACTTGTGTACTTGTACTTTAGTAATTTTACAATCAATGTATTTGTATTTTTACGGATAAGGATGAGAGAACTTCTACAAACTTGTATGAATTGTAGTAAACATTTTCTTAGAGCTTTTTTTATCCAATCCAAAATGCTGAAACCAAAAGCAATGTTTGGCTTTTTTGAGGCCAAGGATTTTTTAACATCAGACGAGTTTATCCTTCAACATGAATCCGTCTGATGTGAGAGTTGCTGAATCTGTGGAGGATTTGCTGCTTTGCCACCGAGGAAGGAAACAGTGCAGAGGAGAGCAGGATTCAATGACCCGTTGAGATAAAACTCTTTAAAACTCTTCTTTTTATAGAGACTTTGCTAAACCTAGTCCTCATGTGCAAAGATATCTTTTAAAACATGTCTGAACGCATTACCATCCACATGAAAACAGATGAGATCTTGCACAATGCATGTTTTGGTCCAACGTTTTTGTGCACATTTGTGTTCCTCTCGGAGCGAGCAGTTTTGAGTCTCTCAAAAACAGACAACTTCAGAAGATGATCAGAGATAATGAACTAAGAGAGAGAAAGATCAATGACAGACTTCCATGTTCATCAGCATGTGATAGACAAGGCCAGTGTGTGTGTGTGTGTGTGTGTGTGTGTGTGTGTGTGTGTGTGTGTGTGTGTGTGTGTGTGTGTGTGTGTGTGTGTGTGTGTGTGTGTGTGTGTGTGTGTGTGTGTGTGTGTGTGTGTGTGTGTGTGTGTGTGTGTGTGTGTGTGTGTGTGTGTGTGTGTGTGTGTGTGTGTGTGTGTGTGTGTGTGTGTGTGTGTGTGTGTGTGTGTGTGTGTGTTAGTTAGAAGGCGTCCTTGGGCTGGTGTGCGGCTTCATCTGTTTACTGGTTTAACAGCAGACAGGAAACAGTCAGTCAGACGATGCTGCGTCCTGCACATCATCCATCAGCTCCCCTACACACTCCTGACATGGCCTTGTATCACTGCAGTGTGTGTGTGTGTGTGTGTGTGTGTGTGTGTGTGTGTGTGTGTGTGTGTGTGTGTGTGTGTGTGTGTGTGTGTGTGTGTGTGTGTGTGTGTGTGTGTGTGTGTGTGTGTGTGTGTGTGTGTGTGTGTGTGTGTGTGTGTGTGTGTGTGTGTGTGTGTGTGTGTGTGTGTGTGTGTGTGTGTGTGTGTGTGTGTGTGTGTGTTTGTGTTTGGTGTGTGTGCATCCAAGGAAAAGGAAAACACTGTTACTTACGCTATGCTGGTTAAGGCTTAGTCTTTGATCGTTTACTTTTTTTTATGTCATCAATGTGAACCTCTGATCATTAAGTTTTATGTGTCGCATGCAACTGTTTATTAATTAAACGTGTTCTGACCATCCATATGAAAACAATTTGATTAATTTAACCATTTGTCAGGTTGTAGTTTCAGTGTTGTCAATACTTGTTTCCCACGTCACAAGAATTGTAGAACCGCGTTTCCTTTGTATGGAAATATTAAGTAAAATTGGCCAGAGAATTAGAGGTTAGAAGAGTCTGTTGGGTTTCTCCTCTGGTTTGTTGTTCTACTGGATTCCTTCTACTGGCTACCTCCTTTGGTCCAAGGGACTTGTTGATTTATCTTTATCTGTACTACACATCCTTTTCCAGTTTTTCTTTTTGTTGGTTTCACAGTTATTTTTTAAATTACTATTATTATTATCTTTTTTACTTGTCTGTCCCTTTCATATGTGCATCCCATTTAGCGATGCAATATCTCAGGAAAGCTTTGGGCAAATTCTCTTCAAATTTGGCCAACACTTCAACTAGGACCCAAGAACGAGCTGATTGACATTTGGTGGTTACAAGTAAATGTCAGTGACCTCACAAAAAACCCTTTCGGGCGTAACTCAAGAAATCATATGATAATTACGACTATTGCTCACAGATGACTAATAGGAAACATTAATGACATTATGGACAGAGGCAAAGGCTTACAATTGTAATTCTTGTTTGGTTCTTAAGAATTTCCAGTAATGACTTCCTACTTCCAACATCATTTTAAAGTAGGAAGCATAAAGAGCGAAGAAATCTGCCTTGGCTAGAGGCCGTTGGGACATGTGAGTCGAAAAAACTGCAAACAAGACCGCGTTAGTGTCGCTTGTGAAACCGAAATTGGTTTGTTACGTGACTCGAGTATTTAGGTGAGGTGACCCCAATTTGGTAGTTATTTAAACCCAAAATACAATCATTTCCTACACCTCACTGAGAGCTTTTGTTGCCTAAACCTAACCACGTGTTACTAAACATTTATCGGAGAAGGAATATCGTTTTCTTGATATATCAGACTTTTTGTAGAGGACACTTTTTAGTATGAGGACTGAAAACTTAATTTATTTAAGTGTGGTAGAATATAAGACCTAATAACAACTATAAATTGCGGCAAGAATGTTATACAATTATTGGAGTCCAACTTTACTGTTTAATTTGACTAATCTTAATGTCAATTCAACCAAAAATGCTTCATGTGATTTAAAAACAAAATATAAAATGTAAGTAAAAATCCAGACAAACAGGAGATTTGAATCCAAACACGGGCAGAATGTTGACAGAGAGAGACTAATAGAAACTGATTTAATCAGCCACAAGGGACGACAGGGAGAGGAACAAGAGAACAGCATGAAACACACACACACACACACACGCACGCACGCACGCACGCACGGAAGGAATAACAGAATTGAAGAGACAAGGTGGGGAGGAGAGAGACTCAACTAGGATAAATCTAACTGGGTCGCTGTGTGTTTGTGCGTGTGTGTGTGTGTGTGTGTGTGTGTGTGTGTGTGTGTGTGTGTGTGTGTGTGTGTGTGTGTGTGTGTGTGTGTGTGTGTGTGTGTGTGTGTGTGTGTGTGTGTGTGTGTGTGTGTGTGTGTGTGTGTGTGTGTGTGTGTGTGTGTGTGTGTGTGTGTGTGTGTGTGTGTGTGTGTGTGTGTGTGTGTGTGTGTGTGTGTGTGTGTGTGTGTGTGTGTGTGTGTGTGTGTGTGTGTGTGTGTGTGTGTGTGTGTGTGTGTGTGTGTGTGTGTGTTTGTGAACAGACAGGCAGAATCAATAGAAAGCCTATTAAGCTGATCATTGTCATGCCAGGTTTGTGATGAGAGCAGAGTAAAAAAACACACACACACTTAGTTACTTACTTACATGTCATACTATATATTTTACTTGATCAACTACGTGTTGTGCAGAACATTTTTTGTAAATCTTCATTAAGAAATGTATACAGACGTGGCTTCTACAGTTAGTCATTTTTCCTTGTCGGAAAGGAAATCCGCTCTTCTTAGTCTATTTTGTAAGAGTATATACACGAACAACTTTGTCAGAAAAAAACAATATAAAAACCACCGCTTGACTTCTTAAACTGAAAAACTCAGTGAAGTATACTAAAATACTATCCTTTGATACATAATTTAGGTTCTTGTACTTTTAGAATGTCGGCAACATATTGTTAGTAAATATTGTACTTTTCACTCCACTACATTTATTTGACAACTTTACATTATCCTGAAATTAGATATTATGCGCTATTAGTACCTTTTTTGTTTACCTTTGCACATTTACTCAAGTCAAATATCGTATCCAAACTTTTAATTGTAGGAGAGTAGTACACTCTAATTAAATTGAACACTATTGCCTCTACTTGCATACAGTGTTAAAACAGAGGTAATTTAGAAGATCCTGCTCCTGCCATAGTTCTGTAGTACATTGTTGTTGTTGTTGTTGTTGTTATTGTTGTATGTTGCAATAGTATTTAAATGTTTCTCATAGAAAAGGTTGTTATACAGTTGTGGGTTACCATGGGTTACCTGAAGTTACCAAAAGGACCACTATATTTCATGGTTATCTGTCGGAAATAAACAAAATATCAAGTTCCCTAAATCTCTGAATACTTTTATTTCACTTCCTTCACTCCCTTTACTTTCTTTACTTCCTTCAACTTCTTCACTTCCTTTGCTTCCTTTACTTCCTTTACTTCTTTGACTTTCTTCACTTCCTCTCTCTCCAGTCAGTCAGACTGTGACGGCTGCAGTCCATTTACAGCCTTTTCCACTATCTGCTGCACAACTAGAGCAGAATGACTGGTGTGAGTGTGTGTGTGTGTGTGTGTGTGTGTGTGTGTGTGTGTGTGTGTGTGTGTGTGTGTGTGTGTGTGTGTGTGTGTGTGTGTGTGTGTGTGTGTGTGTGTGTACGTGCAAGTGTTTGAGTGGGAGTGTGTGTGTGTGAGCACGCATGACGAAGCTATAACAGGGTGATGAGCTCGCGTGTCTGACCTCCTTTCGTGCTAAATTAAAATGAACCTGAATATTGATGCCTAATGAAGGTGTGTGTGTGTGTGTGTGTGTGTGTGTGTGTGTGTGTGTGTGTGTGTGTGTGTGTGTGTGTGTGTGTGTGTGTGTGTGTGTGTGTGTGTGTGTGTGTGTGTGTGTGTGTGTGTGTGTGTGTGTGTGTGTGTGTGTGTGTGTGTGTGTGTGTGTGTGTGTGTGTGTGTGTGTGTGTGTGTGTGTGTGTGTGTGTGTGTGTGTGTGTGTGTGTGAGAGACTGAGCAATGACGAGGCTTAAAGCTGGCCTCTCTGGGAGATTACCTCCATATGAGTTTGAAATAAGAGGACATACACACATATTTGCACGTTTTAATGTATTGGATTGCAGAGTTTATTTAATAGTTGTGAATATAGACAAATAAATAAATACAAATCTTTCACATAAGCACACATGCAGTGGAGTTTTTAGACTCATAAATCTAATAATTGTATAAACTTTTTAGCTTGAAAAAAATCTGTATTGATATATCTTTTTAAATTAAAGTAACTTCCTGTTACTGACAGAATAAATAATACCAGAGAAAAAGAGTGACGTCACAATAGGACAAAGCGATATTCAAAGAGATAAAGAGAGACATCAGAAATGATCAGTATCAGTGAGGTGTCACTCTATTTAATGTTTGTGACACACAGACGTTCACAGCTGTCAGTCACCCGTCAGTGTGTGTGTGTGTGTGTGTGTGTGTGTGTGTGTGTGTGTGTGTGTGTGTGTGTGTGTGTGTGTGTGTGTGTGTGTGTGTGTGTGTGTGTGTGTGTGTGTGTGTGTGTGTGTTTGTGTGTGTGTGGTGATGAGGCTGCGATTCTGTCCAAAGAAGACATGTTTGTTTAAGCAGATTTTCTAAGTAAGTGATGTTCTATTAATTGAATACTTGTTGCAGCAAAGAGTGATTATTAACTTCTATCAGTTTTTCTTTACTTCATTTCTTCCTCCCTTCCTTCTTTCTTTCTTTCCTTCCTTCCTTCCTTCCTTCCTTCCTTCCTTCCTTCCTTCCTTCCTTCCTTCCCTTCTCCCTTTCTACTTTTTATCTATATTTCTTCCATACTTTAATACCTTTGATCTTTGAGCTCTGATATTAGAGACCATGTAGACTGACACACACACACACACACACACACACACACACACACACACACACACACACACACACACACACACACACACACACACACACACACACACACACACACACACACACACACACACACCACACACACACACTGCAACGGGCCCCCTGTCAGTAAGTTGTGTGTGTGTGCGTGGTACCTAACAGTGCTCTAATAATACCTACACTTAGCGTTGTCCCTTCATTGGAGTCCACAGTGTGTGTGTGTGTGTGTGTGTGTGTGTGTGTGTGTGTGTGTGTGTGTGTGTGTGTGTGTGTGTGTGTGTGTGTGTCTGTGTGGTGTGAGAGTGGCTGAAACAACATCGTGCGGTGAAAGACGGGAGGCCTCATGAGCCACAGGCTGATAATTTTCTGAGTGTGTGACTGTGTGTGTGTCCCAGTTTAAAAGTGACAGCTGAGCGACAGAGCGCTGACACAGGAGAGGTGGAATGACAGATATGCATGGAGGAGGAGGAGGAGGAGGAGGAGGAGGAGGAGGAGGAGGAGGAGAAAATAACAGAGAGAAGAGAAGAGAAGAGAAGAGGAGGAGTTGGGAGGAGGGAGTGAGGAAATTAATAGGCGCTTTCACACTGCAGTACTTTTCCCACAAAGGTTCATGAGAACTTAGTTC
This sequence comes from Notothenia rossii, assembly GCF_949606895.1. Classification (NCBI taxonomy): domain Eukaryota; kingdom Metazoa; phylum Chordata; class Actinopteri; order Perciformes; family Nototheniidae; genus Notothenia; species Notothenia rossii. The sequence continues at coordinate 17,336,134 of NC_136911.1, read as the reverse complement.
ATCAGAACTCTTTAGTTCTGATGAACTAAGTACAGATCGCGTTCACACCGGAATAAGTCCCTGGGGGTGGATTAGGCAAATGAAACCGCTGACGTCACTTCTTCTTCTTCTGCTTTGGGTTTACTGGCAGGCCGCAAACAACTTCACGGCGTATACTGCCGCCCAAAATCCCCGACCGGAAGTCCCCGGAGTTGGGGACTGGCTTCAGTAGAAGCTGCCGCTTCTGCGCTGGGCTAATGCTAATGCTAATAATGCTAATGCGAGGATAATAAAATGGTGGCTTCACAACACTTTTTTTGAGTTTTACTGGGCGTGGTTTGCAATCCGCCCAGCCAATCAGAAATATAGCTCTTTTCTCACAAGAGAGCCGCATGAGAGTCCCTACTCTCTAGCAGGGATGGAAAAGGGGGTAAAAAGGTTCTCATGAACTAATTTTAGTTCCGGCTCTTTTTGGTCTGAACGCGACATTTCGGAACTATATCGGAACTAAAGTGGGAAAAGTACTCCGGAGTGAACGCGGCTATAGGTGGAAGTAAAGGGGAGAAGAAATGGAATAAACAGATAGGAAAATAATATAAATAAAGGAGGAAGTTAATGGGAGAAGGAGGATGGAGAGGAAAATAACATATAAGAGGAGAAGGAGGTGAGGGAAGGCATTAGGCCTGAATGAGAGAAGGAATAGGAAGTGAGGAGAAGCAAAATAAAACAGGGAGGATTAAAATAGAGAGAACTAACACATAGAAAAGGACAAGGAGGAAGTGAGGTGGAAGTAATGTGAAGAAGAGACCGATGCACTTTATCTCGTTAACATCTGGATGCAGGGCTTATGAATGGACTATTATAGAACTTTCTGTACTCTCAAAACATTCTAAGGACTTTTTGACCTCTGACCTCAGCGTCTTCAGCTTTCTTTTTTTATGTTTCTTTGTTCCTCTAAGTGTTCAGGTCGGTGAATGTTTGAAGGGCAACACACGAAACTCTGACCGAAGGGAAAAAGCAAATGGGTGAATAAGAGAGTGAGCGGATGAATAATGAATGTGTGAATGTGTGTAAAGCACCGCTCACCAGGGCCAGGAGGTCTTTTGGCTAAATATGAGCTTTCTCGCCGTGTAACCCCAGCTGAGAGGTGGCTCTTTTGGGGGAAGCAGAGAGCGTTTCTCCCTCCACCCGCAGAGCCAAACACTCCTGCAGCACAAACCGGACCTTAAACAACACTTAGCAAAGAGTCTGCAGCCAAATGTGGTGATATATGAGAGAGGGACACTTCAGTGCACGCTGCCCATTATCTTTATTAAAACAATTCACAAAGACAACCTCCTTTTTAATAGCTTTGTCCTTCATTTTACATGCCAGTTGCACACCTGTGTATCTGAGCAATAAGAGCAGGGATGGGACATGTTTGAATAAGAAGGAAGGAAGGAGTAGAAAGGAGGGAGAAGGAACAGATAGAAAAAGGAGGAAGTGATGAGGACGAGGAAACCTGGCTTTGATTCAACTTTAAAGCAACTTAATGTGATGGATAAAACTCCTTCTCTTGTAAAAAAAGGTTTTCATGCACATAAACCTTGTTTTCTGCTCCAAAGCTGGATAATTACTCCACTCTTCATTTGTGTTAAACTTACTGACCTTGTCTTATTTGTAAAACTGCTTCCTGCTTTGTGCATGCTGATGAAGGCAACCTAAACTGAACTTTGCATGCATCGTTAACAGACTTCATGATATAACTTAGCGCTTCCTCAGTGAATCCAAAGGCCAGCATTAGCCACATGCTAAAAACACATAGTGTAAAATAAAGGGGGACATCCCTGTCACTAAAGTCTAAAAAAAGAAAGGTGCTGCTGGGTTGCCATGTTAGGTTTGAAGTTACATCCTCCCCACACACACAAAACACACTCAGCTACAGTATAAGTGTGTGAACAAACAAACAGCTGCAGTCGTAGTTGCCAGGCTTTTGTTTATCCCCCCTTTTCTGTCAGGGTCATTCCTGCTAGCATGGGCTTCCTTTTCTGCTCAGCACACACACACACACACACACACACACACGCGCGCACGCACGCACGCACGCGCACACACACACACACACGCGCACGCACGCACGCACGCACGCACGCACGCACGCACGCACACACACACACACACACACACACACACACACACACACACACACACACACACACACACACACACACACACACACATACATACACACACACACACACACACACACACACACACACACACACACATGCAGGCGCACATGCAGGCGCACTCAGCCATTCATCTAGAACAGGGGTGTCAAACTCAATTTCATCACGGGCCACATTCACATTATGGTTGCACTCAAAGGGCCGGCTGTAACTTTAAGACTATATAAAAATAAATATTTAATATATATAAAATAATGTATTATATTACATCATTGCCTCTGCATTGGATTATTATCAGATAACTTAATAATTAACTCGGTCTGAAAACAGAAGTCTAGGGCAAATAATTGCAAGTCTCTTCAGTGAGAATGTCACAAAAGGATTTAAAAAGAAAAGCATCTCAAATTTGAGATGCATTGTGCTCCGAGTATGGGCAACGCGCTTCTGTAAATCGCCATGTAACCGTATAACAAACACATTATATTCTTTGCAAGCTCTTGTGGGGCCCCATAAAATGAAGTCGCGGGCTGGATTTGGCCCCCGGGCCTTGAGTTTGACACCCCTGATCTAGAATATGATGTTGTACAAAACATTATGAACAAGAATGTCAATGCAACTTCTGCGTGACAAGATGCAAGTGGAAAAATCAATGCAATAGTTAAAAAACACACACATGCGCACGCACGCACACACACACACACACACACACACACACACACACACACACACACACACACACACACACACACACACACACACACACACACACACACGTGTGTTCAGACAGTCACAGTCTGAAGTGGATAGGAGCATACTTGCAGTCAAACAGAAGAAGTCTCTTCATGCAGATTTACATTTTCAGCTCCTCTCTCTCCGCTGCTTTTGGACATGATGGTGCTAATTACCCACAATGCCGCCTGTCTGTCTGTGTCTGTGTGTGTGTGTCTGTGTGTGTGTGTGTGTGTGTGTGTGTCTGTGTGTGTGTGTGTGTGTGTCTGTGTGTGTGTGTGTGTGTCTGTCTGAGTGTGTGTGTGTGTGTGTGTGTGTGTGTGTGTGTGTGTGTGTGTGTGTGTGTGTGTGTGTGTGTGTCTGTGTGTGTGTGTGTGTGTGTGTGTGTCTGTCTGAGTGTGTGTGTGTGTGTCTTATGTAGGGTAGTTCTCTAAAATCAGCAGCTGATGACAGAGAAGCTGCTGGTTAATTCAAGACCTCTCTTCTCTCGTTTGCCCTTCTTTTCTTTTACTCTTCTTGTCTTTTCTTCTCCTTATTGTTTCCTCTTTGTTCTTTACTTCTTTTCATCTTTTTTTCTACTTCCTCTTTTCCCCTCTTTTCCCACGTTATGTTAATTGCTTCTTTTTCATTTCTCTGGTCTTTCCTTTTGTTATTTTTTTTTGGTGGTATTTTAGCATCTTATCTTTTCATCTAACTTATCTTCACTTCTTTTATTTCATGCCTTTCTTTCTCTCTCCTACTCTTTCCTTTTTCTTTTGAATATTTCAGCCCCATATCAATGTTCCTCCTCTCTCCTTGTCTTTCCTTGGTTTTATCATCTTCCAGTTTTCTTTTCTGCTTCTCTGCCCTTTTCTACTTCTCATCCTGTGTTTGGTCTCCTCCCTCTTGTTTCCTCTTTACCCATCTTCTACTTTCTTCTTTCCCTTTTTTGACTCTTTCCTTTCCATTTGCATCTTTCCTCTTTTTCTCTCCTTGTTTTCCTCCACTTCTCTTTGTGCTCTTGGTCATTTTGGTGTTTTCTACCTCTT
>NC_136911.1:17274730-17327230 GCF_949606895.1 Notothenia rossii | reverse complement strand
CCGTTGTTCCAGGGAACTCACCAAGTGTCAGAAAACAGAACCCTCTCTATTCTCCTCCATACCCACATCTCTTAAAAAGGGGCTGCAACGGATCTGATCCAGACTGATCCAGATTTGAACACTTCTATGATGTCACAGAAGTGGCGCTACGGCTATTGGGCCAACTCCACCAATCATGAGGAGACAGCCACGGACATTGGCGTTCGAAAGCGCTGGAGACGCTGTAGTACATATGCCAGGCCTGTAGATGGTGCTGTTCTCACAGAATCAGCCCATGATGCAAAGACAGTGTTAAATTGAGCGAAATGAGGAATGGCTAAAATGCATGATCTGCTTGGTATTTTGAAAAATAAAAAGTATAAATTATGCCTTATATAGGTATGGTCCTACACTATATTTAAAATAATTTTCCTCAAGATCTTCCTTGGGACAGTCAGCTTATTATTACTTATATAATAATAATAAGTAAATAAGTAATACAATAATTATATATTACTAATATATTTATGGATTAAAAAAAGAAGCAGTTCCAGGATCTTTCCTTTCATCATTAACATACAGATGGCAAAAACAATTACTTGTAGTTTGATTTGTATAAAGTTTTTGCTGCCTTTTAATGTTATCAAATCCTATATTCTACCACGCCGCAAATAAAGGTTTAATTCAAAGCATCCTTATTTTTTAAAATAAACTTGCTTGGGTTTAGGACATGATTGTCAGGGTAACAATTACTCCCAAAGTTCTGTTACAAATGAATCAATCCTGGTGTTTTTGGAGCGAACCCAACGTCCTGCCTAGTTATCATTTTGTTGAATAGACGGTGTAGAGAGTATGAAAATAGCCTGTTTTTAGTACCAATGCTGCCAATTTGAAGCACTCATTCCTGCACCACTCTACACATGCAGAGGAGGTCACGTGTCACGGTGCATGCAGAGTGTGCAGCAGGTGAAGAGCAGCAGGGCGGACTTGATGTTAACATGTAGAGAGACAACTGCACGCTGGCGTTATCAGAGCCAGAGGACTCGCTGAGATAATGAGTCAGGTTGGCTCAGTGTGAGGAGCCGAGGAACAACAGAACACACACACACACTCTCTCCTGGCAGTCAGGGACCATCAGTCTGCAGCTGAGAGCACCTTCAGCTGCGGACTGATCCCACTCCCTCTGACGGGAGGACGCCAATTTAGGAGCAAAATGCCTGAGAGAAAGAATAGAAGAGAGAGCAGAGCCTCGTTACTAAACTACAAGATGCATCTCTCTATCAGGCACTGAAAACAGGACACACTGGAGGCTTATATTTGGGAGGCATATTGCTCCTGAAAGACAAGAAAATACACTATAGATACACACAACGTAGATATACAGTACAGTGACTTCACACAATGAAACAAACGTTGTTTTCAATCTGATTGGATCTCATTACTGGTGTTAGAATAGTGCAAGATTCATCTTTAATGAAAAGGGAAATACCAACATTTCTGTGGTGGTTTATCTGCTTTTGAAGGTAAGGGTAAGGTGGGAATATTCATTCTTAGCTTGGGGTCATGGTTATCATCGACACATTAACAGCAGACTCTATCATCTGCAATTTTTGCATATCATTGTAAGTTAGCTAACCCAGTTAAAATAGTCCGTTCTTGCACACTGAAAAAAACCCACATACAATTATGAAACAGGCTAACTGTGCCAACCGTGTCAGTTGGCCAACTTTATGATCCCTGAATGTCAGCAAGCGCTCGGGTCCCAGCTGTGTGCGTCACTTTTTTGTGTCCCCTGGTTTCCGATGTGTTCAAAACTTCTTGCAGCATTTTTTATATTTGCAGCGTTTCTTTTATGTAGCGCTTTTAGTAAATAGTGCGTATTTTTTGTCAAGGTAGTGAAGATGTTTCATTCTTTTGCATGTGTTTTGGCAACATTTCGTTTTTGTATTTGCATGGTTTCTGAAGCTGCAGCACGTTTCTCCTCATGGAAGTGTTTTGGGCTGTTGATAGCGTGTTTGCACCCGTCGACCACCATACAGTATAACGCCAGTACTAGTAGTTCTCCTTTATATTTAGCTGGAGGTGATTATACTGTAGCTTTCTACAGTTTGAAGTTATACACGTGCAGCAGATTATATCCGCTGTTATTCCACTCATTTGGTTCATATTATTACTGGTGGATTAAGAAGGCATTTAGCTCCTGAAAGATGATCTGGTCAGATACACACAATACAGAAACACTGTGATTTTAAACAATGACATGGACATTGTTTTAAGTTGACGCGTGTCAATTTGTTAGATGCACACTTCTGTACCTCAACTTAACTAACATTTTCAGCACTTTCATTTTTAATTATGTATTTAGTGTAGTATTTCTACTTGGACTTAAGTTAATGATCTTAGAACGTTTAGTAACATTGCCTACATTTAATTGTTTCCTCTTGATAGACCATATATGTTAATGCACAGTCCAGTAATGTATCCTACTGTAAATTCAGTTTTATATTGACAAGCATTGAACAGCAATGAAATGTGTATCTCTTTATTTTGTCCCTCAGAATATATGAAGGTAAAGGTCATATTATTATCTGTTTTCTTTTCAATTTATAGTCCACATATTTACAGTTAAAATGTGTACAATTACACATTTACAGTATTTCATAGTACGGGACTTTCTGTTTTCTCTCGGAGTCTGATGTAAAAACCCAAACATTGCGGGGATTTTAGGTGTTGGTTGTGAAGGTTTATCATCCAACATGACGCACAGAGGCGGCTGCATGTCAGGGTCGCCCTCCCCTCCCCTCTGCTCTCCTCCCCTCTCCTCCTCCTCAACCACCCCCCCACCCCACCCTTACATCGCGGTGCCAAACGCTCCTCCGTTCCTTTGCCAGCTCCTCTTGGACCCCTGCCTGTTCTCAGTGAATCATTTCCCGCGCCGGGCAGCGTCTGCGTTAGCGGCGACGCGGTGACAGAATGTGTTTCCTCTCTCAGGCTAATTGAATTGAAGGTACTGCAGATTCTCCGTCCTCTCCGCAGACGTAGTTCTGGAGAGTTTTTGCTCTCCATCACCGCCCTGACAGGACACTGCGCTCACAGAGGAGCAGGGGCTGATGGGATTGGTCCTGAGTGATGCTGTTCCCCTGATCCTCAGCTCTCCTTCAATTCATTTCCCTCACCAACTGTTAAAAACACAAAGACAGAATGGAGATATGTCGAGTGGGACACCATGATAAGCTTTCTAAAGCTGGAGAATAAGATGGATGGAGGAGAAGTGGGCTGAAAAAGTATAATGTAGTGGAGTAGAAGTAAAAAGGAGCATACATTGAAAAAGCGTATCTAAATTACCTCAAGATTGTACTTCTTTACATTCCACCACTGACTAAAGTACATATTAGTTTTAGTAATATCTTGGTTATTTGAATTTTGTTGGATTTAGACAACAAATACACATGTCAGGAGGAGACACAAATAGATGTTGAAAAGTACCTCTATATTGTACTCTTTACAGTCAAATCAAATATAGAAACACCCTTCTTTATATTTTCTTAAAATATGTTTTATAGTCTTTGTGTTGCCCCCTCAAAAGACTTTATTATTTCTATTGAAAATCAGCTAGACAAGAAGAAACATGTGTTTTGTCATTGTACTTTCCACCTGAGTAAATGCACACTCATACCACTCTGCATATTTACATTATTATGCAACAAAACTGTTTAAAGTGAATTTTCAGAACGCACTTTGTTGAAAAAATTGCAGTTTTAGAACATGCTTCGGACAGTATGTGCTAACATGGCAGCTGCAGAGAGAGTGAGACAGAGGTTTGAGAAATGCCCGGAGGAGAAGAGAGCAAGCCAAGCGTATGGCAATTCTCTCTCTCTCTCTCTCTCTCACACACACACACACACACACACACACACACACACACACACACACACACACACACACACACACACACACACACACACACACACACACACACACACACACACACACACACACACACACACACACACACACACACACACACACACACACACACACACACACACGAACACACACAGAAAGCAGAAGGGCGATTGAGGCACATACTGTATCTGATGAATAGCTGAAATGGTATAGAAATAAAGGAGGCCAGAATATGCATACACACACACACACACACACACACACACAGACACACACACACACAGACACACACACACACACACAGACACACACACACACACACACACACACACACACACACACACACACACACACACACACACAGACACACACACACACACACAGACACACACACACACACACACACACACACACACACACACACACACACACACACACACACACACACACACACACACACACACACACACACACACACACACCACACACACACACACACAGGAAAGGCATGGCTCATGGATTCCTGAGGAAAAAATGAAAACAAGGACCAGACGCTGCAGATCTCACCACTTAAGCCGTATTTTCTCATATTACAGCTTAACCTCTCAAAGTGTACTATTTCAAAGTCAAAGTACACCTAATAAAAAAAATTACCTTCTTTTAGGAAGATAATTGAAGTCCTATGTTTATGAACACATTTATTTCAGTACATCTAGAAGTAACAGATTGTGGAAACACTCTGTTGTAACTTTAGACTTTATTTAAAAAGCCTCCTTCACTGTATAGTCACATTTAAATTGATAATATACCAGAAATCAGACAGCCACTCTTATTGATTTTAGTTTATTTTCATAGAAACAAACTACCACAGTCCTGGTTATCTTTATAACCATACAGTCGTGAGCAGTAACAGATTTAGTTTTTAGTCTTGGTGCTGTGTTTAAGAACTCAGATCTCTGTTAAACCTCAGACTCAGAATTGAAGATGAAATATGACTTGTAGTAAAACTAAATAACAGGTCTGCAGTTTGTATCGCTGCTTTTCAAGTGTGTAGATTCTGTTGACATGTTTATGCATCAAACATATAACATAACTGTGTGTGTATGTGTTCGTATGTGTGTGTGTTCGTATGTGTGTGTGCAGTACATGTTTTATGCTTAATAAAGGTGCATGTATAATAGGCGACACATTCATGTTTATATTAGGGGACTAGTTGATGGTGGAAGCCTCAACATGACGACATGAAGTATGTACGTATTAATATGACTTGTTATATGGCTGCAGGTTTTTATATATACACACACACACACACACACACACACACACACACACACACACACATACACACACACACACACACACACACACACACACACACACACACACACACACACAAACACCCTTCCTGCATGCATGCAAGTACAGTGGCTGCAGAAAATATTTATAAATATATTTAAGTCGTTTCCAAACAATATTTCTAATCATTGTCAGTATTGGTTATTGATAGTCAATTCATGTGAAGAAATGGTAAATGTATAACTTTAAATGGAATCTATTGCACAATAAAGTGTGCAAAAACAAACTCATGTTTTTACAAATACAGTACGAGGCAAACATTTATATATCTCTCGTACTTGAAAAATATAAAATATATATATATATAATACAATAATTGAAAAAAAACGGAATGCAAGACTGTTATATTTACAAGGGAACTTAAGGACTTTCTCCTGAATGTGTGTGTGTTCTTCCTGAGGGAGATGCTTGTCTGGTGGTCCGTGTCGATGTGTTGACCCAGAAATCTCACCCGTCTCTGTTTTATAACATCTTCTCCTGTCTCTGTGTCTAGTTACAATCTGCCTGTTATTCCCCTTCACATCAAACTGTTCTCTTTGTTATGTGAAGGAATTAAGTTCTGCCCTTGAGCAACGCAACTTTATTAAGAGGAAACCTGCTTATTATCTTCCAGTAAGAAGTTAATGTAAGTTAAAGCTCTGGCTATGAAGTTAAATGAAAGAAACAAAAACATTTCTGTCAGTCTGATAACTTTAACTACCTACCGTGGATATTCTTGTTGTTTTGATGTATACCTTGTACTAGCACTCACATCAAGCATGTTGTAATCACGCGTACATAAATGCAACACAAAATAGGTCGTCTCAGTTCAGTCTTTGTTAAAAACCTGAAGGTCTTTTCGGCCATAACACGGAGGAGGAGGAGGAGGAGGAGGAGGAGGAGGAGGAGGAGGAGGAAGAAGAAGAAGAACAAAACAACAGCACAAAGGACAATGAAACATCATTAAAAAGAGTGAAATGTTCAGTAATTTGATGTTTGTGCTTCAGCCTGAAGCTGGAGCAAGAGGACTGAGGAGAAAGATTACTGTGAACATTTCTATCAAACTCATCACACTGAACTCCTACAGTGTCCTTCACAAACACAGTCCCCCAATAGGTCAGACAAGGTCAAATAGTGTCATAACACAGCCGAAAGCTTCTCACTTTAGGGGTAGGGAAGTCAAGGAAAAGGTAGAGGAAAATAAGGAGGTTAGAAGGAAAGACAAAGACCTCATAGGAAAGGGATGAGGAGGTAAGTAATGAGGAACAGTAGGGCGGCCAACGAGAAACTTAGGAAGGAAATGAGAAGGTAGATGATGACAGAATTAATAAGAAAAAGGAAAGAAGAAGATAAACAAGGAAGTATTGAATTTAAGCAAATAAGGCTGTAAAGATTAAAAGGATGAGGTAAGATATGAAAAGGATAGGGAAGGAATTAAGGAGAAAATGAAAGGACCTTATAGGGAAATCAAAAAGGGAAGTACATGAAGAAGGGAAAAGGAAAGGAAAGAAGAAAGTAGGGACAATAAAGTAACAACAAATCCATGCAAGGGAGGAAAGGAGGAGCTTAAAGCAGCAAAGACAAAGTAGAAAAGAAGAGAAGGAGTTAGAGGAAGAAAAGGAGAGATCGAGAACACCGTCAGGAAGTATGAGGAGGAATTAGTGAAGGGTGGACTGTTGATCTCCTGACATTTTGTTACTCCATCCATAACTTTGACCTCTTCTCTCTGTGGACTTTTATACATCCTCACCTAACATCTTGTTTTGCACCTGACGCATATGTCATAATTCCCAAAGCAGTTAGAGCTCCTGAAGGCACCATGTACATAAACCTGCTCCCTTGAGAGGAAGGTCTGTTAATCACAACAAAAAAAACGATCAAGATATATTTTGTGCAAGTATAGAATTACAAAAAATGTGTACGTGACCAAGTCTCCGAGCAAAATGGAAACACAGGAGTGTGTGTGTGTGTGTGCTTGTCTGAGAAAGACAGAGTGGATGACGGCTTCTGATAAGGATGGAAAAACAGAGCTGTATTTTCCTTTGATGCACACAGTCACACACACACACACACACACACACACACACACACACACACACACACACACACACACACACACACACACACACACACACACACACACACACACACACACACACACACACACACACACACACACACACACACACACACACACACCTCAGAAATCAGATTTGGGAGCTGTGAGAAATAGATGCATGAAAGGTTGAAAAATGAGGCCTGTCTAATCATTCAATTAGGATCCAAGGCAGATGGTACACACACACACACACACACACACACACACACACACACACACACACACACACACACACACACACACACACACACACACACACACACACACACACACACACACACACACACACACAGACCTGTTACCCTTTGTAAGTCTAGCTCACTCTGAACTCTGTAATCCTATAGCCTCTCTCTCTCAATGTAACTGTATACTCGATCGCCCCGTTTACTGTTAATGAGACACTTGTCGGCCTGCTCTTCATTACCTGAAAATCCCATAATTATTTGACTCTATATGTGGAGATATCAACATGATCCCTACCTGCAGATTAACCTCTTACATCACCACAGTGTCCTGGTTTGAGTCCAGGTTTGGGATTTGTTGCAGCGAATAAAACCCACACTGTCCGTGTTCAGAAGATAATGCTAAGTGTAATAAGGTCCAGCTTAGAATAAGTTTGTTATTCATTATTATAGACACAAATAAAAATAAATGTGTATCACACATACAGTATATCACACAACTATATTAGTTTTGGGGAGGTTGTGCCTCAGTGGTAAGTGCGTTGATCTGCGGATCACGGGGGCACTGGTTTGAATACCGCTGCAGTCAACATTCCGCTGTGTCCTCGGACAAGACACTTCACCCCAACTTGTTCCTGTTGGGATTGCCCACAGTATTGAATGTATGTAAGTCGCTTTGGATAAAAACGTCTAACAATTGACATGTAATGTAATGTCTCCAGCTCTATGGTTCGTCTCCCTGTGATTTAATAGCCAAACGGCGAAAATGTACATCTTGTCCTGAAATTCCCTGCTGCTCTCTGTACTTTAGTATCAGTGTTGCTAAAAGGCACTCAACATTTTTTATCCATTTTATAAATATCTTTATTTTATTTTGTTATTTTTTGTTATGTTTATATAAATATTCCTATTCTTCTTATTTTATTGTATTTTATTGTCAAAAAACCCCATAAAGTATTCTCGTTCTGATTAATGAAGGAAGGAAAAGTATGCAGCTTGAGAGAAAGTTGCTTGACTTACACATAAATGATGACATTCAGTCGATGCTTGTCATGATATATTCACATGCTACCTTGTTCTGTGTGTAGCTGGTACACTGGGCCAGTCAGCAGCAGGATCAGGATGAGAAGATGGCTGGCTGTGTGTTTCCAATGGGACCAGAGAGCTTTCAGCGCTTCACGCCGGACTCCCTGGCGGCCATCGAGCAGCGCATCGCCCAGGAGCGGGCACGACGCAACAAACACTACCAGGAGGTACACACACACACACACACACACACACACACACACACGCACACACACACGCACACGCACGACAAACAAGAAATACAACTGAGGGAAATAAAGAAGGAAGTAGAGAAGGAGGAGGTACATGACAAAAGGAGGTAGGAGGTAGGGGAGGAAAGAAAAAGGTAAAGAAGTCAAGGAGGAGTTAGATGAGGGAATAAGAAGGTGGGCAAGGAAGAAAGGGTAAAGGAGAGGAGATTGAAGGGAATAACAAAGGGGAAGTAGAGGAGGGAAGGGAGAAGGAGGCCAAGAAGGAAAGCAGCAGGTAGATGAGGAAAGACAGAGGTGAGGAAGGGAATGAGGAGGTACATAAGGAAAAGAGCAGGTATCATTATTTGTATTAAAACCTGACTAAAATGAGGAGTTCTGCACCTCTGTAGGCAGATGTGAGATCTGTTTGAGGGGTGGTGATGATATCTGTGTATGTGTTTGTGTGTGTGTGTGTGTGTGTGTGTGTGTGTGTGTGTGTGTGTGTGTGTGTGTGTGTGTGTGTGTGTGTGTGTGTGTGTGTGTGTGTGTGTGTGTGTGTGTGTGTGTGTGTGTGTGTGTGTGTGTGTGTGTGTGTGTGTGTGTGTGTGTGTGTGTGTGTGTGTGTGTGTGTGTGTGTGTGTGTGTGTGTGTGTGTGTGTGTGTGTGTGTGTGTGTGTGTGTGTGTGTGTGTGTGTGTGTAGGACCTGGGTGACGTGGTGCTCCCCCGGCGCCGGCCCGACCTGGAGGCAGGGAAACAGCTGCCGCGAATCTTTGCCGACATCCCGTCTCATCTGGTTGGCGTTCCCTTGGAGGACATCGACCAGTACTACTTCAAAGGCAAGAGGGTAGGTGACCCAGTGAGAGTGTGTACTGTATGTGTGTGTGTGTGTTTGTTTGGAAGTACCCCGTCTTTCCTTTTGGAGAATCCCTGGAAGATAAATCGACCCTTTGGCAGCCTACTTCACTGAAGAGCAGAGAAGCTATAGAGAAATATGTTCTTGGTGCATCTTTGCACATATTTTAAAAGATGGTAATATTCAAATATTTTGCACCCTGTTTTTTTATTTACGTATTTTTACGTATTTTTTTACGTATTTTTCATGTATAATTAATTGTATTATTATGATTGTTATTATTATTATTATTATTAATAATGTATCTAGTTAGTTTGATCGTTAGTTAATTAGACAGTAAGTCAGACAGTTAGTTAGTTTGACAGTTAAACAGTAAGTTGCTCAAACTGAAATAAAAACTTTAAAAAAGCTGTTTTTCTGTCTCTCCTGCAGACCTTCATAGTCCTGAACAAAGGGAAGGCCATTTTCCGCTTCAATGCCACGTCCGCTCTCTACATCTTCAGTCCCTTCAACCCCATCCGCAGAATCTCCATCAAGATCCTGGTGCATTCATATCCTTCTTCTCTCACTGTTCTCTGCATGATGGTCTTCTGCTGGGGGGACCATGTCTGCAGGGAGGGCAGAGGTTAGAGGTCAGATACAGAGCAGTGTGTGTTTGTGTGTGTGAGTGAGTGAGTGTTGGTGTGCGGCTGGGCCACCCTGACGACTGTGTGTGTGATGATTTAAACATGATGCGTGCTCCATCTCTGCTGCATACAGAGTGTTGGCTTCTACTGTAGTGAAGTGGAAATTAGAGCAACTTGCAATTTACTTGACGGAAAGGTTTTTTTTTTTTACACTTACCGTAGTTACCTTTAACACTAAGAAATATATGATTTCTAAAACGATGCAGCCCTGTAATATTAATCTACCAAGTGATACTGTATAGAAAGTCTAAAAGTGACTTTCGTAAATCATACTTTTAACCATACATGTATATCAAAATATATCTGTTCAATAGTCTTGTTCTAAAACTGAAAGCTCCAAATGGCCCTTACACCTATTCCAAAGTGATAAAAACAGATGAATTTAATACACAAATAAATTTTTTTGAATAAAAATGAATAATGAAAATTATAATGAAAAAATGTATTTAATAATAAAAAGCAAACAAAATAATATAATACATACAGTGGGGCAAAAAAGTATTTAGTCAGCCACCAATTGTGTAAGTTCTCCCACTTAAAAAGATGAGAGAGGCCTGTAATTGTCATCCCAGGTATAACTCAACTATGAGAGACAGAATGAGAAAAAAAATCCAGAAAATCACATTTTCTGATTTTTAAAGAATTTATTTGCAAATTATGGTGGAAAATAAGTATTTGGTCAATAAGAAAAGTTCATCTCAATACTTTGTTATATACCCTTTGTTGGCAATGACAGAGGTCAAACGTTTTCTGTAAGTCTTCACAAGGTTTTCACACTGTTGCTGGTATTTTGGCCCATTCCTCCATGCAGATCTCCTCTAGAGCAGTGATGTTCTGGGGCTGTCGCTGGGCAACACGGACTTTCAACTCCCTCCAAAGATTTTCTATGGGGTTGAGATCTGGAGACTGGCTAGGCCACTCCAGGACCTTGAAATGCTTCTTACGAAGCCACTACTTCGTTGCCCGGGCGGTGTGTTTGGGATCATTGTCATGCTGAAAGACCCAGCCACGTTTCACCTTCAATGCCCTTGCTGATGGAAGGAGGTTGTCACTCAAAATCTCACGATACATGGCCCCATTCATTCTTTCCTTTACACGGATCAGTCGTCCTGTTCCCTTTGCAGAAAAACAGCCCCAAAGCATGATGTTTCCACCCCCATGTTTCACAGTAGGTGTTCTTTGGATGCAACTCAGCATTCTTTCTCCTCCAAACACGTCTAGTTGAGTTTTTACCAAAAAGTTCTATTTTGGTTTCATCTGACCATATGAAATTCTCCCAATCCTCTTCTGGATCATCTAAATCAGGGCTATTCAATTAGTTTGGAATGGGGGCCGGTTGATGAAAATGATCCAAAGCAAGGGGCTGGGAAAAAATGGCTTGAAATATGAGCAATCATATTAAGAGCTTCAGATACAGTAAATACTACAGCAGGTCACCCTTGAAAAAGAGATCAATGATCTCAATGGGATTCACCTGCATAAATAAAGGTATGAAATGAAATGACTACAACAGCATAGTGGAGTGCATATATTTTGTTTAATTAAATCAAACATAGGCCCAAGGCCTTTATAAATGGCAAGTTCAGAACTCAGTACATGTGAATAATATAACCATCAACATCATTAGATTTAGATTAAATGATCGAATAATTCACACAAAATAGCAATTTAGGGCCATACACAAACAACAGTGCATATTATGTTATAATAACAATAAAGACAAGTGAGCCATACCACATCAATCGCTTAATTAAAAGCAAAAACAATTATCAAAAGACTTGTATTAATTACCAAAACACAACACACAGCCTTTTAAAACTCAAACCTTTTTTGATTAACATATTGATAACTGACATACAGTATGCAACCAACTTGGCAGATCTGTGCCATCTAATGAGAGAAATGGCATTTTTTCGATTTAGCAAGAGCAGGGAAGTCGGGAGTATACGTTGTCATGGCAATACGCATACAGTGATGCAGATACTGGTCAGTGAGGGATGCTCGATTATTAGTTTTTATGGCATTCATGTGTGAGAATGCCGATTCGCACGTGTAAGTCGAGCCAAACATTGTGAGGACAAAAAGGGCAAGACCCCTTGAATGAGGGAATTTCTCGTGGCTGACTTCCTGAGTCCAGAACTTTTCAGAACCTGCCAGCTGAAATGACTGTCGCAGGTCATCTGATGACTGAATGTCAATGAGTTCGAGTTGTAAAGACGCCTCATTTAATGTCACAATCAGCTCCTTTGCTTTCAGTGCAAACTCCCCCTCTACATTCACAGAGAAAGGGTCCTTCACAAATCTCATCACTTCAGTCGGGAGACTGAAATGGTCAAACCTCGCGGCAAAGTTGGTTTTCAATGCGTCCATAAATCCAGTCATCACCTCTGTGATTTGTAAACCTGCAGTGCGCATGGTTGGAAAATGGAGCATTTTGCCTGGACATAAATCCGCAAAAAAAAGTGTGAGCTTTTTTTGAAACGCATGGAGTCTCTCCACAAGTTGTGTAACCATTTTATCTCTGCCCTGCAGCTCCAAATTGAGTTGGTTCAGATGTTGGAAAATGTCGCTCAAAAAGCAAACAGCAGCGTAAAACTCATAATTCTCTATCAAACACAGAAAGGCGTTGGCTTTTTTATGTTTTGAATTGCGGAGAAACGCCATGATCTCCTCCTTAAGTCCACAAAATTGTTTCAAGACGTTTCCTTTGCTTAGCCATCTAATGTCATTGTGCATGAACAAATCATTATATCGAGCTGACATGTCTGACAACATCTGGCGGAAAAGGCGGTGCTGTAAACTGGAGTTACAACGAATAAAGTTAATAATCGCCATGACAGAGTCCATTGTGTTTTTTAACTCACCACTCAGTTTTGCGCACAGGAGGCTTTGGTGGATGAGGCAATGAAGCGATCTCAGCTGTGGAGCCACATCTGCCAGCCTAGCGGACAGTCCCTGTGTTCGGCCCGACATCGCAGGGGCCCCATCCGTTACAAGCATGTTAATACGATCCAATCCCAACTTGTGCTCCTTGAAAAACGAAACCACTTTGTGGAACATCACCTCACCGGTCGTGTGTCCCTCCAAAGGAATTAATCCAAGTAGATCCCCCCGAAAGAACTCACCATCAAAAAATCTACCATAGAGGCACAGCTGTGCAACATCGCTGCTGTCAGTGGATTCATCAATAGCTAGCGACATAACCTCCGCCTTTCTCAGTTTTTCCAAGAGAATCTCAAAAACGTCCGATGCAAGGGTCTCCACTCTCCTTGATGTTGACGTGTCAGAAATCGGAATGTTCTTAATTGAGACAATAACGCGTTTTCTGATTTTTTCATCTGCAACCACTTCCTCAATTGATGCAAGCATACACTCTTTGACTGTCTCTGCGTCCGTAAAAGGCCTTTTCTTTTTGCCTAATATCCAGGCCACTCGTAGGGACGCTGCGGTAGCTCTCTCTTGGTCAGTGCAAGCCCGAAACAGGGAGCTACGTCTTTGGTCATAGCACAAAGTTAGCCCCAAAATCTTCTGGCGGCGAGCATCAGAGCCCGCTGGAAAAGTGGCGTCAAAGTTGGCGTGAGCTGTCTTAAAATGCCTTCTCAAGTTGTACTCTTTACACACCGATAAACACTCATTGCTGATTAAACACACGGGCCTCCCACTGACATTTACACACAAGTACTTCTCTTTCCACTCGCTGTTGAATTGCCGGTTTTCGGTGTCAACCTTTCGTTTTTTTAACGTAGAAAGAGACATTTTGATATCCAACTATGCTGAC
This sequence comes from Notothenia rossii, assembly GCF_949606895.1. NCBI lineage: Eukaryota > Metazoa > Chordata > Actinopteri > Perciformes > Nototheniidae > Notothenia > Notothenia rossii. Next base: position 17,313,135 of record NC_136911.1, on the reverse strand, counting down.
CAGGTTTGATTAATCATACCATTGGCGCGAAACCGTCGAAGGTGCGCAAGCTTGTAGTGAAGGGCAGCGCGAGCCGCGAGGACGCGCGCAGAGGTGGGTTCGAAACCCGGGCCCGCCAAAGTTTTCAGGCAATGTCTTCCCCTCTATCTCTCAATGTAACACCCTCTCAGCAATAAAGGCACTCTGGCCCAAAAAAAAAAAATGTAAATGAATTTTTTTTTAATTCAACTTTAATTTAAAAAAAAAACTTTTTAACATTATACTCAAAGGGCCAGTAAATATCACCCGGGGGCCGGATTTGGCCCGCGGGCCGCCAATTGAATAGCCCTGATCTAAATGCTCTCTAGCAAACTTCAGACGGGCCTGGACATGTACTGGCTTAAGCAGGGGGACGCGTCTGGCAATGCAGGATTTGAGTCCCTGGCTGCGTAGTGTGTTACTGATGGTAGCCTTTGTTACTTTGGTCCCAGCTCTCTGCAGGTCATTGACTAGGTCCCCCCGTGTGGTTCTGGGATTTTTGCTCACCGTTCTTGTGATCATTTTGACCCCACGGGGTGAGATCTTGCGTGGAGCCCCAGATCGAGGGAGATTATCAGTGGTCTTGTATGTCTTCCATTTTCTAATAATTGCTCCCACAGTTGATTTCTTCACACCAAGCTGCTTACCTATTGCAGATTCAGTCTTCCCAGCCTGGTGCAGGTCTACAATTTTGTTTCTGGTGTCCTTCGACAGCTCTTTGGTCTTGGCCATAGTGGAGTTTGGAGTGTGACTGTTTGAGGTTGTGGACAGGTGTCTTTTATACTGATAACGAGTTCAAACAGGTTCCATTAATACAGTTAACAAGTGGAGGACAGAGGAGGCTCTTAAAGAAGAAGTTACAGGTCTGTGAGAGCCAGAAATCTTGTTTGTTTGTAGGTGACCAAATACTTATTTTCCACCATAATTTGCAAATAAATTCTTTACAAATCAGACAATGTGATTTCCTGGATTCTTTCCCCCCATTCTGTCTCTCATAGTTGAATTTTACCTAGGATGAAAATTACAGGCCTCTCATCTTTTTAAGTGGGAGAACTTGCACAATTGGTGGCTGACTAAATACTTTTGTGCCCCACTGTGTATATATATATATATATATATATATATATATATATATATATATATATATATATATATATATAATAATACGGATGAGGATTAGGGCCACATGAAAAAAATGTTTTTTTTTGTTCTGAGAAAAAAGTCAGAATTCTGAGATTAAAGTCAGTTTTTTTTCCTTCACCCTAATCCTCTTCCGTATAATAATAATAATGTTGTTGGATGATGCAAAATATTTATTTAAATTCATACTGGCTTTAGTCTTTATATTTTTCTTGAATTTTTCGTTTTTTGGGGTACAGTATTACATGGTTAATTAATATGTAGTGACCCATTCGATATATCTGAACTCCATTACATTAACCTGATTACGTTCAGCTGGCATGAAGATCAATGAATTGCTTTAATGGCAAACATAATAAATACAATGACAAATGAGAAGTTGTGAGAATAAGTTATCTTCCTGAATTTCCATCATAAAAAAGGCAAGTAGCCAAAAGAGAAGAGGTTGTGAGAAAAAATGATGTGAAATTAACTTATTTTCTCCCTCCATTAATTGAGGATTCTAATGCAGTAAAGAAGGTATTAGTGTGATTTTGATCATAATACATTCATTGCATTGATTATGCTGTAGGTTACATAACATTCATCACACATTTGAACACTTACATAAGGTATACACTTATCATAAACTTTGATATCAGACTGTTTAATGACCATGTGGCTGATTTTAAATTGATAAAATGTTAACCAGGTTGCAGGGTACAGTACTCATTTCTATAAAACGTTTACTGATGCTGGAGAAAAAAATCAAATCATATAAGACTGCACACTGCAATACAATTTCCCAGCAACACAGATCTTTATCATTAGCAACGACGATCTTTATCAATCATCATTACAATTTTATGCTAGATTTAAATACATTTTGAATATGATTTTTGCTTTAAATTTTCAATTTTACACCTGCTCCTATAGCAGGATGCTTTCCAGGCATATTTGGAGGTGACGGTGTGTTTACCAATCATGTAAACTGTGTGTGTGTGTGTGTGTGTGTGTGTGTGTGTGTGTGTGTGTGTGTGTGTGTGTGTGTGTGTGTGTGTGTGTGTGTGTGTGTGTGTGTGTGTGTGTGGGGGGGGGGTGTGGGGGGGTGTGTGTCTGTGTGTCTGTGTGTGTGTGTGTGTGTGTGTGTGTGTGTGTGTGGGTGTGGGTGTGTGTGGGTGTGTGTCTGTGTCTGTGTCTGTGTGTGTGTGTGTGTGTGTGTGGGGGGGGGGGGGTGTGTGTCTGTGTGTCTGTGTGTGTGTCTGTGTGTGTGTGTGGGTGTGTGTGTGTGTGTGTGTGTCTGTGTGTCTGTGTCTAAGGGCTCATTCCGTCGGTCGTATTTCTGAGTCAGATATCATCTTGAGCTGTCTGGACAGCTATAAACATGACCAGTAAATATTTCCTATCAAGGTGGCCCCTGCACACACCACACACCCACACAGACATGCTAGCAAACACACACACACTCAGAATTTCCACCCGTGAACTTTGACCAACTGCCTCTTACAGGTATGTTTGTTGTGTTTTTCAAACACCTGTTGGTCAATTACACAACATGTTCATTCGATTGAATGTGTTAGAAGACTGATATCTGGTGGAACATTTTGAATAATTGCAGTTTCTTCAAATGCATATGAAAACATACATGGGTTTATACTACGGTGCATTTATTGTGATCCGAGTAAAATAAGTTGGTTGTCTGGCCCAAGATCTTTATCAAGGTTATCATCATTTCACATGTGATTTAATCTCTTTTGTTTAAGCTTTATTTCCAAAATGTCCTTTAAAAGTGTGCAATGGCATTGATGCATAACGTGCAGTGAGAAGAAACAAGTGCAGAAAACCTTAAAAGTGGTGGAAATTGAGGCATTGTATTATTTAAAAATTGGACCCTTTCTCTAGAATGAGAATTTTTTGATGTGATAATTGAGCCCTTTTGAGTCAGTGTGCCCTCTGGATAAAAGTGATTTGCTTCCACTTCACACTCGTATTACTAAATCATTTTCAAAATAAGACTCTTAAATGAAGCCCCTGAATGTTATTTTATACGACAGCTGTGCTCATATTTAAATGTTTTAATGTACTCTTGTACGCTTTCTTGTCCAGTCAAGTTTTTTTTTACCTCAATGTCAAATATAATCTAAAATACGGCCATTCCAAACTTTTTATTAGAAGATCACCTGTGAAGAGGTCAAAGTGACATTAGTTTCCAGATTAAAAGAAAATGTAAGGTAATATAAAATAAAGCCTTAATAATGTCTCTTAGGAAATAAAGGAGTCAAAGCAGCAATAAGAAACACATTGATTATAAGAATTTTAAAGTATAAAAAAGGAGTAGGTACAACACATGAATGGTGAATGTGAATAAATGTATTTATATACGTCGTCTATAGGTTAGGATTATTGCCAGTCGCCCCGTCCCACGCCACGCCGGCGTCCTGACAGATATGACCTCACACCCAAAACTCAACACCAGCCCCCTTCATATCTCTCCCCTCCCTCCCCCCCTCACATCACACTCGTCTATTTTTACCGGGGGAGGCGGCGGGTGTTGAGAGACGTCGAATGGTGGACACGCTGCTGTTTTCGGGGGATAAGAGGGGGGAGAGGTCGCCGCGGAGGTGTGGCGCTGCTGATGTATGTGTGTGTTTGAGTGTGTGTGGTCAAAACAAAACTTAGGACAAGTGTGTGTCGTTGTAAGGGTACAAGCTGCAGTGGTGAAGTGGAGTTTTAGTGTGTGTGTGAGTGTTTTTATAAGTGTGTGTGAGATCAAGTGTTTGTTGGATTCATGCCCGACCACAGTGGCGCCACCATGACAAGCCGGGGTGTGAGGTGGACACACACACACAGACGTTGTTAACTGGAATATGTACAATAAATATGAACGTATGTTTCATTAGGCAAGAAAGAATAATAACACGAGGAGAGTGAAATAGAGTAAAAAGAGTAAAATAACTAAATCAAAATAAAATATACAAAATAAATGAAATAATGATTAAATATAAAAGAGCTAATATATTATATATTCTAATATAGTAAAATATAATTAAATAAAAAACTTTAAATAATAATTTAAAATAAAAGTAAAACAGTACAATTATGAGATGAGAGGAAAATAACAAACACACACACACACACACACACACACACACACACACACACACACACACACACACACACACACACACACGCAAACAAATTGTGTGTTTTCTCTCTAGGTAATCATTATTAACACTGTTCTAACAGAAAACACTGTTTGACTACATATCCCATGGGGCTTTGCTTCTGGAGGACACCCCTTTGACTTTGTTTCCCTTGAGGCATTGCTCCAGGAAGCTGTTAATCACCAGCTGCGTCTCGTGGTTTAAAAAACATTGTGTAAGCACTACAGCTTTGGCACAAGATTATTGACCTTTTGTTTTTTTACATCAACAGTTATTTATAAGTCGAGAGAAGTCCAAGAGAAGTGGATTACATTAATGTAATGACAAATAAAGATGATTAACGATCATGTAAACAATAGCTATTCTCTAATCAGATTCTCAAGCCCAGGAGAAGTTTTGATTTAATTCATATGGAAACTATAATAGAATTGTAAGTTCTGTTACTAGTTACTTTAATGTGTTTCAAACTGTCTCCAGCAAATGTTGGGAAACTACATGCAATAAACAAAATTCAGTTTAATTATACAACATATAGAAAACCTTGCATTATTTATAGATTTAAATACATATTTAGACTAATATCTGTTGGCTCAGTATCCAATGATTAATAAAGGGAATATGAACCAACTCAATTAATGATAACATAATTGGCATTTTGATCAGTCATGAAAATATTTTATACTTAGAGTGAACACAAAATGACTCGGGATACTATTCTTTCGAAATAAGAGCATTGGTTACAGTGTTGGCTTTAATTAGAACAGAAAAGTAATTCAATGCTCAGAAAGAGAAAATATTGAGTGATGGAGGTGAGGGAGATGTGGAAAGAGGGAGGAAGATCCCGCGGAGGGTGTGGGAGGTGTAATTACATTACCGGTATGGTGGCCTGGGAGGGCCATAACAGCAGGTCTGTCATTACAGCGTAATTATCTCCCGGCGGCACGGGGGGACGTTTGCGTTGTTTGTCAATCGCTAACCCTGTTACCTCGCCATCATTACAGCCAGCACTCAATCAACAATTACCCCGCGACTCGAACAACTTTCAGCTGGAGTTTGGAGTGTGTTCCTGCTGCCAAATTACAATAATTAAGATTCATTTATAACTTTGATTGACATCAGAACGAGGGCTCTCCCACATCATGTGTGTGAAGGTGATACTTAACATGTAGCGCTGCCTTCTGACACTTTGAAAAAGTTACCATGTCACAATACATGACATAAATCACTTCATCTACACCAGGGCTCTCAAATCATTTGGGAACCTCAGATCTGACTTTCTCACAATTTGAAAAAATGTGAGAAACCAGAATTAAGGTCTTTTGCTTTTATGCCTCCTTCTTCCCACGTTGCTAAGGTAAAGGCGGCTAATGTTCGATAAGACATCTGTTAGCAAGCCTTTTCAACATGTTCATAAAAACATTGACTTCCATACGAGGGAACAGGAAGTGCTAAAATGTTGACTCATCACAGGCTTTAGGTCTCATTCCTTCAACACTCTATATAGGTCATATACAGTAGGGGAAATTATAATTAGTGAAGTTCTCGAGTTAAAAAACCTTTTTCTAAGCTTTTCTGGGATATCACATTTACAAGAATGGTTTATTATCTCAAATAACAACTAATTATTATTATAAGAAATAACTGCTTGCAGCAAGGATTTTTATCTCTTTAAGATCTTGCATGTAAGTTTATTAAAAATGACTCAAATGTACTTTTAAACATATTAATGATGAGGATTATTATTAATATTTTGAAAGTATCTGAATCACTTTATCCAGAGGGTACACTTAATCCAAAACATCATATCAATAGTTGGGTCCAGGACCTCAATCCCGTGACCATTCTCTGGCTAACATGTTTTGACGATTGATTTGACATCTATGGACCTTTTAGAAAAAATTTAGAAACACGGTCCCTCGAAAATTTGCCGGCATTTTTTGCTAGGGGGCCAAATCCACAATGGCCGCCGGCGCCATCTTGAAAAATTTACTTTTGAACCAGAGCACCTACAATCAAGTGTAAATACACTTTTTGCACTGAATCTACCATGGGGAAACCGATTCTGACATCAGTTTGACGATAAAATGTAGTTTTGACCAAAATATCCAAGATGGCCGCCAGCGCCATCTGAAAAAGTAACTTTTGAACCCCATCACCTACAATCAAGTGTAAATACACTTTTTGCACTGATTTGACCATGGGGATTCCGATTCTGACATCATTTTGACGTTATAACATCATTTTTACCCAGATATCCAAGATGGCTGCCATATGCTGGAGTGAAAAGTAACATAAAATGAAAGCGAAGGCACCACTCGACCGAGAGCTTTTAATCAAGAATGAGCATTATATATATACGAATAATTATACTCATTGTGTATTGTACATTCAATTATACATTGTACATTTAGCTAATTGTGTCTTATTTTTATATATTTCCAGAGACAGAGTGATCAGCATATGAACAGCGTATAAACAGCGCAGCTTAGGACGATGTCAAAAGTTCCATGTGTTCTTCAGTGTGGAGGGTTTTGCGATAAAGCCGCCGGTGCCATTTCTGCAGCTGTGTGGGCCAATCTTGAACAGAAGGCGCTGTTATGGAGTGGTCTGGACAAGTTCGGGACCGTCCATTCAACCGTGGATTGGGGTAAAGGTCACAGTGGACAATGTGTCCATGATACGTGTAGGTTCACCCTATCAAGCGCGAAGAAACTGGAGCAGGCCATCGAAAGAAAGAAGAAACAAGAGGTTGAATGCCAAGCTCAGTCATCATCTGTGTCTGATGTTCCTTCTCCAACTGCACCTCCAGCAGCCAAACGACTGCGATCTACTCTAGGGGCGATACACGATAAAACCAAATGTGTTTGGTGTTGCAAGGCGGAGACGACCAAGCACCCAGAATCAAAGCTGAATCTCATTTCATATGATCATGCATGGGCGGCCTTTAAGAGTCATACAGTGGCCCTGTACGATCCGGTGATGCGTGACAGAATAAACTGCCTGATTGATTCTGCAGGTGATCAACCCTACGCACTTGAGATTAGATATCACCATAAATGCTGGTTGAAACATGTTCGTACATATCAGAAGATGACTGATGACGACAAGCTACCACTCATGAACAATGTAAGTCTGCGCGAAGCTCAGACCATCTTCTTCGACCATATCAGATTTATTATCTTTGAGGAACATGAGCTACGGTCACTGCAAAGCCTCCTCCGAGACTACAGCTCGATCGTGTCTCGGTATGGCTTCCAAACATCTGGAGTCAAGTCTTCCTACATAAAAGACATCCTGATCCGGGAATTTGAAGACAAGATTGGATTCCATTCCCGCCCTCAGAAGAACCATAGTGACCTAGTTTATGACACATCTGGGTGTGGTTCATATGTCGAAGCAGCGCTATCCTCCATTGGTGTTAGCAGTGAGCAGCTGGTGCACAATGTGGCCGCCCGACTGCAGGCTGATATCAAGGCAGTACAACTCGTCCCGTGGCCGCCGAGAGTTGATGAGCTTGAGGAGGAAGAAGAGCTCTCCCCTCTCATGGTACAGCTGCTATCGTCTTTGCGGGGCAAGAAGGAGTTAGATCTGTCTCCCAGCACTCTCTCTCTCACGTCAATCATCACACAGTATGTCACAAAGCGACCAACTACTACCACCATCAATGCCACAGTCACCCTTCATGGTATAACTCGTAGCAAGGAGCTCGTCGATTCCTTTCACAAGCTTGGAATAGGTATAAGCTACCCCAATGTGCTCCTGCTGCGAGATATCTGGGCTATGCATGACCTTGAACGATGCGCAGTGTGCCCCAACGAGATCGCGGAGGGGAAGCCCAGTGTTAGCATTATCGACAACGATGACTTCCACAACGACACGCTGACGGGAGGGGCAACATCTCCGCCAACATGTGCTACGTGCCAACTACCTGGCCTACCTAGCGTGCCACCCTGCCCTGAGGAAGCATCCGTCTCCACTCGGGCATGGGTGGGAGCTGGTGGGTGGCCGCTGTCGCCCTGTTCGTCACACACTTCCTGCTCTTCCGGTGACCCTACCTGCACCAGGAGAAGCTGACGATAGCGAAGAAGATGACAACGAATGGGATGAAGACGGATCCAATGATGAACAGAGGAGCGTATATTCGTCGGAATCTGATTCTTCCGAATACAGTGCATCTGAAAGCTCCGATTCAGATTAGATTAACCATATAGCTTGGCTTCCTAAGCTACAGAACATTATCAGTGACGTTTAAGTTAGAAATGTATGCAGTACTGTGATTATTTTCATTTATGGAAGTACCATATTATGTGACAATTATACATTGTATAACTGTTTTATAAGTTTGTTTTCATTTGTTTTTAGTTACAACTATTAAAGATAGATTTTGTTATCATACACTATGAATTGCTTTCATTTTATGTTACTTTTCACTCCAGCATATGGCAGCAATCTTGGATATCTGGGTAAAAATGATGTTATAACCAGGGGTGCACACAACTTTCTCAGTGAGGTACTCAGATGAGTACCTGGAGTCAGTGTTTGGTACTCCAACTTCCGGCTCCCCTCAAAGTTCCCATGAAGCCCTCTGTATCGCGAATATCAGCGGGTGGGGGTGCTAGTGGAGTATGATGAAGCCCTCTGTATCGCGAATGTCAACGGGGGGGGGGGGGGGGGGTAGTAGTAGAGTGCAGAGCTTCGTGACCACAGAGCGTGTGAACGTTGTGATCAGCTGTTTTAGCGCAGTGCTGCTGTACAGGCCGACGTTAACAGCAGCCCTGTCTGTGCACACGGAGACCGACTCCGTCGTCCGATGATCTAACCGCCTTCTGGAAAAGCTTCACATATACATCGGTACGCAAATGCGCTTTGTGACACAAGTGACGGTACGCATTTCAGATTGTTGCCGCGCATGCGTACCTGCGTACCAGTTATGTGCACCCCTGGTTATAACGTCAAAATGATGTCAGAATCGGAATCCCCATGGTCAAATCAGTGCAAAAAGTGTATTTACACTTGATTGTAGGTGATGGGGTTCAAAAGTTACTTTTTCAGATGGCGCTGGCGGCCATCTTGGATATTTTGGTCAAAACTACATTTTATCGTCAAACTGATGTCAGAATCGGTTTCCCCATGGTAGATTCAGTGCAAAAAGTGTATTTACACTTGATTGTAGGTGCTCTGGTTCAAAAGTAAATTTTTCAAGATGGCGCCGGCGGCCATTGTGGATTTGGCCCCCTAGCAAAAAATGCCGGCAAATTTTCGAGGGACCGTGTTTCTAAATTTTTTCTAAAAGGTCCATAGATGTCAAATCAATCGTCAAAACATGTTAGCCAGAGAATGGTCACGGGATTGAGGTCCTGGACCCAACTACAAATAAAGTAATGTAATAATGTGGAAAAAGGTATTTATTTTAAAACAATACTTATAGTAAAATGTGCCAAAGTCTTCACCCATTTTAAGTTCACTTCCCTTTATGTCTTCCCTGCGGACATTGTGCATGCTGTTAATGGCATATTAATTTGCTTTATTGGATTTGGTATTCGGACATGCATGTGGAAAAACACACAGTTCACTTCCTCTCCATGAAGCCTCTAATGGGAAATTAGATGGAAGTCTCTCAAATCCAAAGGAAGCACATGTCAAATCCCTTCAAAGGCAGATGTTTCTACACTTCCATTATTATATAACATTTAGCTGGCACTCACTGAGGGAAGAAGTCCTAAAAGCTTCGCCAACGTTACACTGAGGACATTTACATTTTTACATTTGACTCCGTGCCCTTTTCCGCAGTGAGTAAGAGCGTTTATCACCGAAAAGAACACCAAATTGACTTTCTAATTATCTTTCTGGCACTTCTCTGCTAAACTCCACAGACCTGCGAGCCAACAAGCTGTAAAAACTATTTTTCACTCAACAATAATGTTTTTATTTCTGGGCAACAGAGTCAGAAACCTTAATGGAAGAAGTCACATTACTTCCCTTTTATTCAAATTTCACAAGAGCAGATACAAACACAACTTGTATTTATTTATGGTTGTCAAATTACAAGTTCATTCATTATAATATCTAATCTTTAGTCAAACCTAATTCAGAATCTGAATACTTTATGTATCCTGAGGGAAATTGGATTTTGTTATTCCATTTTAGACCAAAATAAAAATAATAATATAAAATATATTGAATATTAAACAAACATAAGAAGTTAAGTTAATAATGAGCAACACAATGATACAATAAAGTTAAAGCAACATGTTCAATAAAAGAGAGTGAAATATAAATGAATCAAGGACACAGTGTTTCATAGCTGCAAACATGACGTGCCTTTGCAAAATGACCAGGCTTTTTTCCCAAATTAGGAAAGAATTCATGATGCAGATGATGTTTCTTTTTATTTCTATCATGAACATGTATGATATAAATAGTTTTTTCTTCCTTGACCGGCTTCACATTATTCAGTCTGTTCATCATGTGCACCATCCTGACCAACTGCTGCTTCATGGCCATGTCAGAACCGGCGTACTGGGCCAAGTACCTGGAGTAAGTACACCTGTCTGTCTGTCTGTCTGTCTGTCTGTCTGTCTGTCTGTCTGTCTGTCTGTCTGTCTGTCTGTCTATCTGTCTGTCTGTCTATCTGCCTGCCTGTCTGTGTCTGTCTGCCTGTCTGCCTGTCCGTCTGCCTGTCCGTCTGCCTGCCTGTCTGTCTGCCTGCCTGTCTGTGTCTGTCTGTCTGTCTGTCTGTCTGTCTGTCTGTCTGTCTGTCTGCCTGTCTATCTGCCTGTCTGTCTGTCTGTCTGCCTGTCCGTCTGCCTGCCTGTCTGTCTGCCTGCCTGTCTGTGTCTGTCTGTCTGCCTGTCTGTGTCTGTCTGTCTGCCTGTCTGTCTGTCTGCCTGCCTGTCTGTGTCTGTCTGTCTGTCTGTCTGTCTGTCCGTCTGCCTGCCTGTCTGTCTGTCTGTCTATCTGCCTGCCTGCCTGTCTGTGTCTGTCTGTCTGTCTGCCTGCCTGTCTGCATGCCTGTCTGTCTGCCTGTCTACCTGCCTATCTGTCTGTCTGCCTGTCTGCATGCCTGTCTGTCTGTCTGTCTGCCTGTCTGTCTGTCTGCCTGCCTGTGAATGCACCAAATTCGTTTTTAATGGGAGTAAAGTCGCAACAAATGTTTTTTCAGCAGCCTTTTTCACTCTTGTTCAAACTGTGACGATCAAGATTTAGCCAGTATCTCACTTTTAGGATATGAAGATTTTCCATCTTTCTGTCACTGTTGCTAACAAACTGTTTTTAGTTTTTCCATTGACATTACATTACATTACATTTAGCTGACACTTTTATCCAAAGCGACTTACAATAAGTGCATTCGACCAAGAAGATACAAACTTGAGTACCTCAGGTTTCATAGAGCCAAAACATTTCAAGTGCTACTCAACTAGCTTTAGATAAGCCAGTCCTTTGTTAGTATTAAGTGCTCTGTTAGTCATTTTATTGCTCGAAGTGGAGTCGAAAGAGATTTTATACTATCATCATCATACTCAGAAGAACTATTTAGGTTCTCTTATTGATCACATAAAACCTAATGTGTAGAAAACATTTCCCATTGAAAAAAAAAAAGGTTTATATTGCAGACACATATCCAAACATTTTGAGAGGGAAAGTCTAAATTATTCTTCATGTAGGGTTAGTTTTTCACAAGACATTTCCTCTCTGTGACGTGCCTCCTTCCTCGCTGTCTGTCTCCGTACGCTTCACTTCCTGTCGGTTCAAACTTGTTTCTGGGGACAAAATAAATAAGTGAAGGATTTCTGGTGGAGAGTTCTGCTCATTTTATGAATATATTTATTGGCTTCCTCTTGTCTTTTTTGACTCCCTCTTTTCTTGTCTTTGTTCTTCTCTTTCTTAATTTTCATCCCTAACATTTGTCATTTCCCTCTCCACCTGTTTCCTCTTTGTGTCCTGTCTACTTCCTCTTTTACTTCCAACATCTCATCTTAACGTTTTACTCCCTGTTGCATCCTCTTCTCTTCTTCCTCTCTACATTCTCATCTATTATATATATATATTGTTTTATTCTCTTCTTCCACCTTTCTGACCTTAAATCCCCTCTGGCTTCCCATTTCTCATTCTCTTTTACTTCCTCATCTCACTCTACCTCCTTTTCCACTTGATTTGCTATTCTACCATTCCTCGTTTTCCTTTCCATCTAAATCCTCTTCCCTAACAAATATGTCACTTCCCATTTCTATCTCCGTCTTTACCACCTTCCTGTTTTCACTCCCCTCCAGGTACACCTTCACAGGTATCTACACCTTCGAGTCGTTGATAAAGATCCTGGCGAGGGGGTTCTGCGTGGGGCCCTTCACCTTCCTGAGGGACCCCTGGAACTGGCTCGATTTCAGCGTCATTGTCATGGCGTGAGTCAAGCACACACACACACACACACACACACACACACACACACACACACACACACACACACACACACACACACACACACACACACACACACACACACACACACACACACACACACACACACACACACACACACACACACACACACACACACACACACACACACACACACACACACACACACACACACACACACACACACACAGCATTATGTTAGAGATGGAGAACATCTGTTTTAGATTATTTTGAAATACAAAAAAGCCTACGTGAAATTAAAAAGCACTGCGTTGGTCAAAAACAAATACTACATCATTGTATATAAAATCTTTAATCCAAAGTTCACAACAAAAATTGGCAAGGCAGTCTCACTACAGAAAATGTCTCTCATCAACATTAATACTTAAAAAATGGTTGGAACTTAAAAAAGTAAAAAATGCTGTTCTCATTCACTGATATTTCTTGAATATTATTTGGCCGATTTTTATTTAGGTATCATCAATACAAATTGTTACCTAATACATCATCACCATACTTCACAACATATTTTGATAACTTTTGCTCCATTCTGTAAATGATGAGATTACAAGGTATTCACCCATATTTATGGGTACTATAATACTTGAGTTCAAAATACACATGGAAATATTTATACTAGGAGAAAAAATTGAAATATTCAACAAGAAAAAAAATGGGCAAATATGATCACTTAACTCATCGTTTTAATAGAAAATAAAAGGTTTTCTCTTAGTGACATGCATGCATTTTCCAAATTACATTTGAAAAAGAAAGCTAAAGGCTCAACATTAATTTACTGAGCACATTAATGACTGATTTTAGGAAACAAAACTAAATAAATCATGCATACAAATTGGTGCAAAATGCCTCTTGATTAAGTCAAAATGAATGGCTGACGTTTGTTATATGTAGTTCTTAACATACATCACATTCAACACTTCTGAGGGGAGCAATTACGCAACATGAGCTGCTGGAAGGCTTTTAATGTGAAACATCTGTTCAGGAAACGAGCTGCACAGCAGAAACGCAGTGTAATATATCAGAGGGCAGGACACTCCTGTGTTGTAGTGATGGGATTATGGCTGAGGAATTAAATATAAAGACTAATAGATGGCGGTCTCTGCAGTGGGGGGTTGACGTCAGATTGTTTGTTAAATTCTGACACTTCTGCAAAGTCAGGAGAAACCGCAGAAGTTTGTCTCATTGTGCTGTCAGTCCGAAAGAAAACTTCAGCCGTTGTATTTCGCTTACAAACTTTATAAGTCCGAGCTGGCAAAATAAGCCTCGCTGTGATCAAAGTACATATTTCTTTTCTATATTGTTGACATTTATCAACGTAATGCACGTCAGAAAGATGACTTTTCACTAGATTTTTCTACAAATCTGGACATATACTCTTAATCTCATATTTGTCCAAAATATAACTTCTCTGGTTCCAAAGTGTCGGTGTATTGATCAAAGTTAGGTCACTTTCTGTTGAGTAATTGGAGTTAAACAGCACCGTGACCTCGGTGGGATTTGAACCCGGTTCAACCCGCTCGCCTAAAATTAAATCTCTTTTTTTGGCAAAGTGTCCTGTGTGGGCGGAGGTTTGATGGGTGTAGTTTGGCCCTCCATTAAAAACGCACCTCCCCTGGGGGTTGACGATGCAGTTTGAAGATTTATTGGCCCCTGTTAAATTACAACACAATCATTTCGGCTGGAACGCTTACAAGTCAGAGCATCCTTGAATGCACCACTATTCTTAACTCTAAAATCTTGGTGGTACAATCTGGAAGATCGAAGTCCTCAGGACTGAGTTTGAGAGAGTTTGAGAGAAAAATGTCACCAAAAATAGTCCTTTGAATAATGACTTTTTATATTTATATATAGTTAAAATGACTCTTAAAATTATATTTTTCTTGCTTTTACTTCTGAAGAGTTGATTTGAATATTGCCTCCCATGAGTTGAATCATCTCTATATGTATACTTTTATAGACAAAATATCAGATTTTTTATTAAATTATAAATGATAAAATGCATACTTTCCTTTTATTGCCATTGTTTACCCTGAAACTTCCTCAAAGGATCACCTTTCCTAAAATGCCTTTCATGCAATCACCTGACGAGGGCTGTGCATTTGTTATTTCTATTTTGATCCATAAAAACAAAGCTCAAAACAAAAAATTAAACCCACTTTACACAAAAAATGCCTGATTTGAATCCAGACAGAAATCCAGATTCTGCAGCTCTGAGTGTTCCCTCTGCTGTTGACGCGTCGTAATGTCTCGTAAAAAAAAAAGAGCGTGACCTGTCCACTCCGGTAATTGAGTGACTGATGGGAAATCAATGCCGTTAGGTTTGGTTAGCGATCAGGTGGCGATCAATCAGAGCGTTACGAAGTGGGGGGGGGGGGGGGTAGGGGGGGTCAGTGAGGGACGCCTGCGGGAAGATAAACGATCTCAATGAACCGATGGATCAATATTTGACCCGAGGCTGGGCTGCGGGGTTAGTGATGAAGCAGAGTCACCTCCACTAAGGGCCGCCTGCAAATCTAGAGTCCTGATGAAGGTGTTGAGGATGCAGAACCATAAAACCTACCACCTACAAAATCAGAGGGGAAACATGAGCTTCGCTGGAATTGTCCAAAGAATCAGTTCCTTTGTCCTTTTGTAACCACTTCCCTTCAGTTAAAAAAACATTATGGGGTCACGGAAGGGTGTGAAGGAGAACTCATCAGGACTTACGAGAAGAGAATACACTGACACTGGGAGAGGTCATAGTGATGAGACGGGGGATGATATTGAGTCTGTAGATCCGTTATTACGTGTTATATCATACCACGTGTTCCCCATCAAATAGTGTAAGCCTCAAATTCTTTGTTTAAGGCCATTGTAAATCAAGACATTTCAAAAGTGAAACAAGTGGTGGGTATTATTGTGAGGAATAACTTTGAAATGAAAGAGAAAAGCTCACAATTATTGTGAAAATAAATGGAATATTCTCTGAGTTCTAAATCACTAATTTATCTGAAAATAAATTAAGTGTTTACATCATTGTTATTTGATTTGAAACCTCTATAACTGTTAAAACACCCATATTTCCACCTCACCTTGAATCAACCAATGCAAAGGCATCTTCGAGTGACTGTGAGAAAGGCATTCTGGGAAATTGAGTCTTCAAGGCAGTTTTAGGTAAAGCAAAGGCACATTAAAGAGAAAAGTAAAGTATTCTTTAAGTGCTCCTTCCTTCATCTCCCATTTACTCTTTTATTGTTCAGTCAGTGACACACACACACAGACACACACGCACGCACGCACACGCGCACGCACACACGCACGCACAATGTCAGTAGGTGTGTGTCCTTGAACCAAGGGCCGTCTTGCGGTCAGATGGCTCTTAAGGAGGACAGGGACACATAAGTCACCTCTCTACACACACACACACACACACACACACACACACACACACACACACACACACACACACACACACACACACACACACACACACACACACACACACACACACACACACACACACACACACACACACACACACACACACACACACACACACACCAAGGATGGAGAACATGGTAAATGAGTGTGAGGTTGTACAAACCAAAAAATATCACTAAACTGCATGTATGGACAAACAAACACACACACTCCGCCCCTGACACATCACCCCTCTGTGCCCGAGCTTTATTAAAACCAGAGTGATGGTCTGTGAAAAGAGACACACACACACACACACTAAATGTCTGATTGATGCTCTCCTCCCCTCCCACCGAGTCAGGATTCCCATGGAGACAGAGTAACACACACACACACACACACACACACACACACACACACACACACACACACACACACACACACACACACACACACACACACACACACAAACACGCACACACAAACACGCACGCACACACACGCACGCACACACACGCGCGCACACACCCGCGCGCACACACACACACACACACACACACACACACACACACACACACACACACGTGCGCACACACACACAATCTGCCCCTGTGCACACCACACACACATACAATCTGCCCCTGTGTTCCTGATGTAATGACATGTTAATGGCTACCATTACACACCACACTCGCCAGCCATTTTCACACCATTAGAGGAACAACATTTTAAATCTTCTTAATAAAATCATCAATACATTTTTTTAAATATAGGGAAAAGCTTATTTTAGGGGTGGCATAAGAATATTAAGTAAATTTGCTGAAATACAAATACAATTTATCAATTTTTTCTGATAGATTTCATAATTATTTTTCAGATAAGATTTTTTAATTAATTGAATAATAATAATGTTTCGGTTTGGACTAAAATAATATTTTGAAGGTAATATTTTTGTAATTGTTACAAAGATTAATAAATGTGTTAGAGTAGAAATAATCTTTCGATTTTATTTAGTTTAGCGGACTAAAAGATGGAATTCCTTCATCTATGCGTTTAAACATTTATATTTTTTAGTCTTATATTGAAGATAGTTGCTTTAAGCCATTACAACACTTTTGGAAATAAATAAAATAGTTTCATATATCTTGAACAGATCAAATAAATTGGATAAGGATAGGTGGGGAAAGCTTATTTTCCATTATTCAGCGATAACATATTGAATAATTAATTTCAAAACACACATACTGACATATCTGATAGTTTGTACAGTGCACATGTGTAATGTTTGAGCTACTTGAAAAAATAAGTATGTGAGTATGATACACTGGATTGAGATTTAAAAGTAGCCTAAAATATGGAACCAACATTACATGTTACATTACTGTACATGAATGTAACCATTGTCGGTTACTTAAAACACTTTTCAGAATGTATGATTTTCTACGCTGGATTAAGATTTATAACCTCAGCAGAAACGTGGAAACAAAGTCCCGGGAACTTTGGGTGAAAACCGGGATATGGTCCCTTTTTATAGTTAAATATTAGACGGTGAATACAACTCTCTATACATGCAAACATTCACAAGGATCACAGATATCATGACGTTGATGGGCAAACCTGATAAAAGAGATAATATTACACCCGATTTCATAATTTCTGATTGTGGTAAATGTAAGCTGTTGGTGCTCTTCCTCTTCAGGGTAGTACTTTTGAACTTCCCACAGTATTTTCAGACTTTGCTGTGTGTTTCTTCTTCTGTTGTGTGTGTACACCCCCCACACTGCAGGCTGTTAACAGAGTTTATCAAAGTAGGGAACCTGCAGGCGCTGCGAACCTTTAGAGTGCTGCGAGCGCTGAAAACTATCTCAGTCATCCCAGGTAAGCCTCACCTGCAGGGGGCGTCACGGACAGAAAACACTCGTCATCGTAACGTGAACGTTCTCTTCCTGTTCGTCCTATGTCTGCCCTGTCCCCGCCCACTTTCTACTCTCTGACCAACCAGGTGCCCAGGCTGTAATCACCTGACATGAACTGAAGAAAAGTGAGGAAGGAAAAGTCAGACAATTAGAAGCTGAACACATGTTCCTGAAACTGGAGATTTGTTTTAGATTCAAAGACAAAAAAAATCAACTATACTACTTAACCCTTTTAGAGTCAAGCTTTACTTATCAAAACAGTGACAAAAAGCTAGACTTTCTAGGCTCTCTACCGTGAAAGGCTAAACTACTTTTAGTATGTTTCCTAAAAATAACTACTTTTTAAATGTAATTTCTCACTAAACTTTGAGTTCTATCGTACACATATTGTAAGTACAGTACTGTTCCCAAAGCATAATGCTAAACTGCAGCCCTAATTTACCCCTAAAGAATAAATAATAATAATATCTAAAGACATATGTTGCACAGATTGAAACCATATGTGTGCTCTAGTTTGGCTCCATGTGACACTAGAGTTGACACTAAACTAAATAAATAATTTGCAGAGATTTAAACTGTGAGTTTATCTCCAGTTTTCCTCCATGTGAGCAACTTCCTGTCTGACTTCCTATTCCTCCGCGCTCTTCCCCTCTCTGTCTCTCTTCATCTCTCCGTTCCTCGTTGTTGCTCGGTGTGTCACCCTCTGTGTGTGTCTGTTTTTGTGCTTCTGTCTCCGGCGTGCTGCAGATATGTCACTGAGTTTGTGGACCTGGGTAATGTGTCAGCCTTACGGACGTTCAGGGTGCTGCGAGCGCTCAAAACCATCTCTGTCATCCCAGGTGAGGAAGCCAAGCGCAGGGGCGGGAACATCAAACGCATCCCCCCCCCACGGCCCGGGCCTGCAGGAAGATTAAACTCTCATCCTGCATACTACCTGCTGAACACACCTGCTTTTTAAAATACATCTTTAATAAAGTACACAGAGGTAGTATGCAGAAAGAAATCTTTCTCATTAGTAGTTGTGTGTGCACATCAGAGGCTCAGTAAACAGCGACAAAAAAACATGTATTTACACAATAAGCAATCAGGTCTCATCTTGAGAAATCTAATATTGTAAACATATTTTAAGCAAATATTGGTAATACACAAATATAATGATAAAGAGGAACAATTTTGTTACAATAAACATTTCTAAAATATACAGCTTTAATGAGTGACGCTTTATCTAAATATGAACCTATTTGATTAAGGGTCCTTTATTACCTCTTATGCAATATCAAAACTAGCTTTTAAAAAGATCTGACGAACTGAAATAACACTTTAAAATGACTTTGTACAAAACACTGGATGTCCAATTTAGAATCATTAAGTTGTTCAAATATATTTTATTATGGTGGGAAGTTGTGAGGCGTCGTCATAGAGAAATAACTTAATCTTGGCTTTCATTTCATGTACTTATTCTTTTATGTCCCATTTGACTTCTTCTCCACTACAACAATCTGAATGTTTAATTTGACAATCAAAAACAAAAGTGTGATCGTAGTGACTCCAGTTTTAAATGTGGATCCGCTTTTAAATGTTTATTAAGAGAAGGATTCACTCCTTTATATTACGTTTTTGTACACATTTGTATCATAGATTTAACTTTAAACTTTCATATTTTTTTCTAGCATTACTGAAAAAACAGTTATTAAAATGTGGATATATCTCTTCACATCTGTCGCTTGCTGGCCTCTGTATGTCTCCACTGTGCATGTTAGCATGCAGCGCTAACAGCGTTATAAGCATCTTTAACGTGATTAAAACATCTCCATGCCATGGTCATGTTATAACAACGTCTAAAACTTGTTATAACCATTTTAGCTACATGTGAAAAGCATTTCATAACTAAATATAATCACACTGCTCATTCATTAGCTTACAGACACTAAGAAGTTCAATTATAATGAAAATTAAAAGTATGTTTCTAATGAATTTACTTAATAGAAAAAAGCTCAAGTTATAAAAAGTCAAAAAGAAACTTTTATTTGTTACAATTGGCCGACGTCAACTTGTCTGCACCCTTTGTGTCCTCACTGTGTGTGTTCCTGCTGTTTTTACCATCTGTGTGTGTGTTTATGAATGTTAACTGGGAGAACATTTTCCTTTATTCTGTTGATGATTACTTTATTCCCATGGTGGCGTTGACATTTATGAAAAACTTAGAGCTGCTGTTCGATGAAAACCTTTATATGTCTTTATATTATACATATTAAAATGATACAACTTTTGTTGAAGAGATTTTCTACCAACAGCAGAGTTATATTTTCTTTTTTATTCAATTGGTGATTTATTTCTCTGGTACATAAAGATGGCTGCCCTTTGGTTTGACTCCATAACCTTTCTTACTTTGCAGCTTGTAAAAAAAACCCTGAAAAAGCATCCTTTTCAAACACAGTTATACAATGTGTGTTTGTTGCTTTAACTCAATTAACAATTACTGTTGCATATTGAGAAAAGGATGTAATATTAGATTAGGATCAAAGTTGAGGCGGCGGCAGCCATATTTATGATCACCTAATTTTACAAGGAAGTTCACCCAAAAACAATTAAAATAATGTTCTCAAATGGCATTATTAGAACTGAACAAAATGTAAACATATTCTGAACGAAAGAAAAGCAGCATTGTCCAAGTGGGTTTTATCCATACATTTGTCTCATTGAAAAATTTGAACAAAATTATTATCAAATAAAATGTTGTTTTGTCCACTAATTGATAGAAAAGTATTTATGCTATAAAAGTTTTTTTTATATTTATATATTGTTTTTGGGTAAACCATTCTTTTTAAAGAAATCCGACTTGAAACCTTTCTTTGAACTAGCCTGTTTTTTTATCCAGATTCTTATATTTAAAACTAAACTTTAATTGAATTATAGATGTTTTCTTGTTAAGTGATCACATCCACATCACATTTCCCTGACCTCTGACCTCGTGTGCGCCCTCTGGGTGGCGGCAGGCCTGAAGACGATCGTGGGCGCTCTGATCCAGTCGGTGAAGAAGTTGGCGGACGTGATGATCCTCACCGTGTTCTGCCTGAGTGTCTTCGCCCTCATCGGCCTGCAGCTGTTCATGGGGAACCTGCGGCAGAAATGTGTCCGCAACACGGCACACTGCCTCAACGACAGCATGTCCGCCAACGCCTCCTTCCTCTGCAACAACAAGACCTGGGCGTCGCTGCACGACTTCATCAGCAATGAGGGTGAGGACACAGCTCTCAATACTTACTGTAATGTGGTTCATGCATTGCTGTT
Source organism: Notothenia rossii (assembly GCF_949606895.1). Taxonomy (NCBI): domain Eukaryota; kingdom Metazoa; phylum Chordata; class Actinopteri; order Perciformes; family Nototheniidae; genus Notothenia; species Notothenia rossii. Next base: position 17,291,792 of record NC_136911.1, on the reverse strand, counting down.
TGCACTGATAAAGCAACAGGAGAAGGGAAAGTAACCAGATGGTGACTTGTAGTAAGACGCATTTAAGAAAGTAAATTGTAAAGATGAAGCAGAGTCTGGCTTTGTTCACACTTTGTGGCAGAATAGAAAAGTAGAAAGAGTATTTCTTTCACCTCTGGGTGTATGCATCACATGTGGGACTAACAATACAGCAGTAGACAGGGAAGCAGCCAGGTAGTGACGCTCAATAAATTACAATTAAAACAACAAAACTGTTAAAGTGAAGCTGAATCTGGCTTTGGTGAACTCAGGGACTTAAAGTTCAAGGGTGAGAATGCATTGCCTATATCTTGACTAAAAATGTCACACTTAGCAGCAGAATTGGATTTGAGATTTTTAAAACTGTATTTCTTTCTGACTGACTACATTTGAGAGACTTGGTTTGTTATTGTTGCTCAAACGCACACTAAAGGTTTAACTACTGGTCTTAGAAAAGGTTATTTGAACTCAGTCGTGCTGGAAATCTGTTGTTAAAGGGTTAAAAAAATCCTTTCTGAGACTATTGTAGCAAATGACCGCAAAGAGACACAAGATGACTGCAATAATGTTACTAATAATAGACACTGAGACTGAAGACTTATTCAGAATGTAGTATATGCCATCACATTTTATAATGCAGAAGTAAACAATGCTAGTCACTTTTTATAAGATACATTTAAGAAATGTAATTGTTTGGATGTGAAAAGCTGAACCTGGCTTTTTATAAGCCATAGCTAATTTCCAGGTGATGATGTGGAATAGATTTACTTTCCCATTTCTAACCAATTTTGGAATTCATACGTTTTCTTAATGAATTTTTCATTGTTGCTTAAACACACACAACTGAAGGCCTTTTAGAAAAGTTGTTTAAAGGCCGTTGTGATGAAAATGTGTGGTTAGAGTGGAACAATGTTCTCATGGATACATAAAAAGAGTTATAACACAACTATAAACAGACTCAAAATGATGACAAAGAGACTACAAGAGACACAAACTGTGTGTGCGTGAGAGAGTGTGAGGTCATATGAGGTCAGCTGGTGTATATACACTACTGGACATGTCAAGCATTTGGCCAGGGAACATAATATATGTTATGTGGACATGCTTATACACTCACAGTACATAAGCACATACTGTACTATACACACACACAGAGGTGGAGGTCAGGGTTAGCGAAACACTTAACGCTGTCAGATGAAACCTGAGTGTGTTTTCTCCATGTGACCTCAACGCTCAACCACCTCTGCACACATGCATGTTTCCACTTCTTCATCTACACACTTTATTTGTATTTAATTGTAATTTCTGTGAACATATACTGTATCTGGTGTCAGTCCATGTCTTCTTCTTTGCCCTTTTTCTTTTCTGTAATATTTATTTTCTTTTTGTATCATTTTTAACGTAAAATCTTTTTCTCCTTTCACATCCCATTATTCTGTGTTTTGTCTGATCCTCTAATGAGGACCACAGAGAGGAAATACAATCACTACAAAGTAACACAATTACTAGAATCAAACAAATCCAGCTGCTTTTTTGCTCACAAAAAAACCTCAAATAAAATGTTTCGTCTTGTCAGCTGCTGTATGTCCGCTAGTCTCGTGACAGATGTTTTTATAATGATAGCTTCTTCCATTCATCTGCGTAATTAATACAACTATATTGTCTCCTTCCTCTACCAATAACCTGGCTTCCATCTTTCCTAGTGTCTTTCTCTGGTAAGGGATTGTTTCCAGGGAGCCTGTGAAGCCTTTTGACACTTTACAAATGAACTTGCACAACTCCTTTATGACTATAAGCAAACCATATTTTCCCCCAATTATTTCTGTCAGACAGCAGAAAAGAAGCCATGCTCAAAACACACCCCGGGACAAACACACTCCCTCGTTATCCAGAAACAGATGTGTAATTATTTAAAGTAATGACGTGTCGCAGAAGCAGTGTTTCTCCTCTGTTAAAGGGTGAAACCGTCTCAAATAAAATAAAGGCAACTTTGAGTTTACAGTAATGGTTCGTTGCTAATGCACCTTCTATTTATTCATTTCCAGTTTGCTTTGCCGTGCATCACATCAAACAAATGTCCCCTGCAGGCTCCCATATCGACCCCTAAAAGCTGCCGTGAAACCCGAGAGCCGTTAAAGCTTGGCTGATCTGAAAACAGTGGAGATCAATGTGGATGTTCTCCATGCTTAAACATTTCCCATCATGCAATGTTTGCTCTGTCTGGTCAGAGCGTCCCCGGAGCTGCACGTTCAATAAATGAATATCAGAGACGCAGAACATGTACACCCATTAGATTTTTAATAGTTTAAACGAGAAATCTACTTTAAACAGTACTGTATATAATACCAATAAATAAGATTTCATTATAATTATAAAAAATAACAGATAAATAAATTCAAATAAAGTAATAAAATGAACAGTTTTAGTTGGGATAGAATTGGATCGGCTTCTTTCCCCCCTAAATGTAACCGTTGTTACAAAGAATATACATTTTTACAACAAGTAATAATAAGAGAGTTTGATGAGGGAGAAGACCGAAATCTGAACATATTAGGCTCCGTTTCCCCCTTGTGTATAATTATGAGTAATTGCAGGTTGTCCAAAAGGAAAGATACCCGACATATTTTTTTAAATGTAGGAGAAATTATGAAAAAGGTCATTTAAATAGGCACTCAAGTGTAGACTTGGGATGTTTGTCTTTCTAGTATTCTGGAAGAAGACATTTGAGCGAATCAAAATAGCCCAAAATCCTAAGATTTAAATGTTTTGTCCATGAAAACAAGACATTGTGAGAATATATTAACAAGTGATTAATATATATTTCCTTCTTGGCAGAGCAGACTAACTGCCTCAGTATATTTCCCATTTCGTACCTGCAGATTCTCATCATGTAAATGCATCTCTTGCTGATGAAAATACACAGGGGGAGGATGAGTGGAGGTGTATTTACCTTGCAAAGAAATCTAAATGAAGCCCACCCCCTTGATATCCTACAGAGACAATTTCCCTGTCCCTGCAGCTCTGTGAAATCTTCTGAAACGGGGGTTGTGCTTAAAGAAACCTTTATTAAATGTCAGTCCGCAGACTAATATGCATCTATTCGGGGGAGTTTCTGAAGTTCCAGGTAATGACTGCTCCAATGTGCTTTGTCTGCCTCAGTGACTAATCTTAGAGCTTCACTCTGAGCAACTGAACAAAAGCACTTCAGAAGTTTTAGCTGCAGACTCCCAGATGCACTTGATAACAAATGAATGTTAGCGCCGCTGAAAAGTTTAAGTGCCTTCAGCGGTCAGGGGGAAACACGAGCACCAGAGAACATGTTTACTTTGTCAAAGGAGTGAACTCTGCACGTGCACCGCCACAATAAAAGATTTTGAACAAATAATTGATTTGTAACAAGCTGAAGTTGTACAGGCATTGGTTTCTGGAGAAATCTTCTGTTTCCCAGAGTACTTTTAGTGATAACATAATGACACCTATTGTAACATATTCCTATTGAAATGCTTTTTAATCTTTAACATAAAAAAAAGAGAGAAGCTGAGTTTTTAAAGAAAAAGATACAACTTGGCTACAGCTTGCTTTTTTATTTCTGACTTTTTGTAATAAGATCATAAATACCTATTGTAATATGTTCCTATTACAATGCTATGTATTTGCTTATATAATAAATATTTAAAACTAAATTATTAATTTTGTTATCTAAATATTAAATGTAATTGTTCATTATTAACAATATAAGTTGTTTATGGTATTTAAAGAATAAACAATGAAACCCCCCTTTAAAAAGGAACATTCCAAGTTCCATTGAGCCCATAATGGTGCGTTCACACCGGACGGCGAGTTCCCACTTCCTTACGAGTTCACCAACACATTAGAAGAAAGATGACTTTGAAAGAAATGCTTTATTCTCCATGACATACTGTGGTTTTACAGAAAAGTGTTTGAAGTTTGCTCTTTTGTTTCCCAGAGTACATTCAACATGACATCCATTGTAAAATGTTCCTATTGTAATGTTATGTAACCACTCATTATTAAAGTAATACATATTCAACACTGGATCACTTGATATACTTTTAATATAAAACTAAACAATGAAACCCACCTCAAAATGAAACCGTCCATGTTCTATTGAGCTTATTAGAAGCTCCTACGTCATGGGAAAAGTTTGCAGGTTCCCCGCATCAATAAAGCCAAGATGCTTTGTTCCCTGTGACATAAAGAGGTTTTTTTAAAGTGTTTAAAATTCAGGTTCGCTCTTTTGTTCCCAGAGTACATTTAGTGACTAGAATATGACTCCCATTTTCATATTTTCCCATTGCATGCTATGTAATCTTTCATAATGTCTGCAGTTAAATGCATTAGATCTGAATTTTGTGTTGAATAAAAGATAAGTACCCTAAATGTTTCTGTCAGAAAATAGATGAAAGTTTCACGGCAGAATGTAAGGTCAGTTTGTTTTAAAAGCTGCATCTGATTATAGATGATGTAACATTGAGTCACACAGGAAATGTTTCAATATCAAAGATAAAAAGTCTGATGTTAAATTTCACAAAGTTGAGGTAATCTTTTTCACTTTTTCAGACAAGTAAAGTCACAGCCGACTTGTCGACTTGTTTGTCAAAAATGGTCCATCGTGGTGTATATTTAGATTTTGGTGCATCAGAATCAGAGACATTTAATTTGTTGCTCCATATCGATAAACTCTAGAAGTGTTTTCTTCCTGCAGGCATACATTAAAAGCTTCTGATACTTGTGTGCACTAGTACTTCCCTGTAATGAAGTCAGAGGGTTTTAATGTTCTCTGAAATGACTTGTTGTGTTGAAAAAATGCCCAGGCAGAGATGGTTCCTGTAATGTCCATCCTGACTAAACAAACTGAGATTCATGAGATTATTGATCTAAAAAAACAAGAACAGGAAGGGTCATCTGAATGTATCTGAAACACAAGTGATTATTGAATTTGATTTATTTGTACAACTTTATTTTCAGGAACTAAACAAGTTCACATGAACGTCTAACTAAAGTGGATTTTTATTTATTTTCCAGACAACTTCTACAAAGTGGAGGGAGCCAAGGATGCCTTAATCTGTGGGAACAGCAGCGACGCAGGGTGAGTGCATTTCATCTTCATTTTTGAAAACACACAAAGGAGGAGGTGAAAGGAGGAGGTGTGGGTGGGGCTGGTTGAAGGATGCATGTGTTCTTGAGTGACGGATGTTGAAATGTGTCGCAGTTTTCAGCTGTTATGGTCTCCGGAGGTCAAATCCACTACAAGGACAATCAATAAGAAACGGGATTATTGTGAAAAGGAAGATATTTTTGTGGTTGTTACTTGACTCTTCTTGTTTATTGTAAAGAAGAATGAGACAATGTTCCTACTTCTCACTCTATTTATTATGATCGGTTTATTGTCTCAATCTCCAGATTCAAGTCTTCTTTAATACAGCATGATGTTCAGTTGTGTTCCTTTTTTTGTGTAAAATCGATGATAAAGTAGCGTATGTCTTTTCCTGGACCAAATGTGGCAAGAAATGTTGTCAATTGATTTATGTCTCCAATGGCATTGTGCTTTATTCCTGGGTAACAAGAGAATCTCTTAGATATGAGAAAAAACAAGAAACTTAAGGAGTGTAGTTGTGGTTCACACAGGGTTACACATATTTGGACTTACCGGAGATTTAGCCGACTGGTAATATCATCCTGCTTCTGTTCTTACAATTTTACTCCTGAGTTACAGCCTCTGGTAGAGAACCGGGCACTCTACAGCACCTGAGAGCATGCGCCCATACTTTTTTGGCACTGGTATACATATGGAGTAAATATGGAAACAGATTGGGCTTTCTGTGAGGCAGAAACGAGAAACCAAATAAACAGCAGGTTCAGTCAATATTTTCCCTCAGATGTAGAAGCCCTTCCTGTCTCTTCTCTAGTTTAAATTTGGTCATTTTCTAGTTTTGGTGAGCATCCCGCGGCTAAATGAATCTGACCGTATCTCATCGTCTGTTTGCATATCCCTGCCGCTACCATCGTCTGAGACGTTGTGTGACAAGTCGGACAGCACTAGTATCTGTGCAGAGAGCTTGACAGACACTGACTGACAACAAATTGTGTGAGTGTGTGTGTATGTGTGTTTTTGTATGAGAACGAGACCATCCAACGGAAATCTGTAGCAGGCGAACATGTTGGCCGGGGCTAGCTAGCCATGCCATGTGAAACCTATCTACAGATGCTGACGCTGACTCACACAGGAATGGCTTTTCAAAACAGAAGACACACATTCTGATGTTATATTTCACAAATAGGAGTTGAGGTTTTGTCATATCAACTCCAATTAGTTTAAACATTAAAGTAGGACTGTCAAAGTTAAGGAGATAATTACAGATTGACATCTTTTATATAAATGTAAACAAATATAACACAGTGTATATATATATGTCAATCAAAGCTGCCAACACTTTTTTTAACAAGTTGGTCGTGAGTTGTACTGTAGTCCTGAGAAGTGACGGGAATTTAGATTGTTATTGCTCGCTGATGCTGAAAATGGTGCTAAAACAAGCGAGAAAGAAACACCTTTGCACATTTTTAACTTACTGTTAATTAAGTCATCTCCACAATTCCAATACAAACTGTCCTCAAACCACAACCTGAGAAGCGTTGCTGCAGCAGGAAAACATGTTAGCCTGGAGCTAAAGCTGGCCGTGAATATCAAACCCATCTACAGAAGCTAACGGATAACTAGCATGCTAACGGATAAGTGTGCATGATGCAAACATGCTACAGGGAGAAGAGGAAGTTCAAAGGAGGTGAAGCAGAAAGGAGGATGGGCTAAAGAGGAAGAAGAGATAAATGAAAGGGGGGGATGGACAGAGGAGTATAAGAAGAGACAGAAGGATGAGAAACAGTAGGAGAGCAAGAGGGAACAAGGAGAGGAGAAGTGGTAAATGAATAAAAATGAAACTGTTACGGTAGAGTGAAGCAAGCAGGACCCAAATGCAGATAATGCTGATAATACCTTTATTTCAAGGATAAGAATAAAACTCGGACAAACAGAACATATCCCGGTGAACTCAGTCACCAACAAAAGATGAAAAAACACTGAACTGAACACAGGAAGAGACAAGACTAAATACAGGGGGGGGTAATCACGAGACGAGAAACAGCCGGGCAGGGGAGGAGAAACACGAGGGCAACAGGTGAACACAATCAGACAACTAGACACCAGGGAAACTAACGACAGGGAGGAGAACACAGGGAGAGGGACCAGACAATATACAAGGAGGAAAACATGACAGGGAGAGGGACCAGACAATATACAAGGAGGAAAACATGACAGGGAGAACCGAACAGCAAAATAAACCCAAACTAAAAACGTGACATACTGTAACACAAGAATCGTGACAGAAACCAAATGACATAAGGTGAGAAGAGACAGATGTGGCAACAAACCGAAAATCTTTGTCTCTGTGGAGAGATGTTTGGATAGAAAAGAAGGGAAGGAAAGAAGACATTGAGCTAAAGGGTAATAAACTAAAGAAAACAGAAGAAAGTAAAAAGGAAAAAAATGATGGTTGAAAAAAGAGGGCGAGAAGGGATAGAGGGGATACAAGCAGGTAATTAAAAGGTTCAAGGTAATATTATTGAGGAATAAGAAGATTGGGGAGGAGGAGAAGAGGAATAAATGGGTATTCCCCACAAAAAACACATTTCATTTAGCTGACGTTTTCTTTCAAAGCGACTGGTGCAAAAAAGCATAAAGACACAATCTCAGAACAACAAGCCAAGACATTGCAGTGCTGGTACATTAGTTTCACTAATGAGGGGGAGGTGGGGGGGTTATGGGTTTTATTGCCATGGTATAAGCTAAAACAAGTGGGTTTTCAGTTTTCAATGGAAGATGTTTAGACTTTCGGCCGTCCTGATGTCAATGGAGCTCATTTCACCGTTTGAGAGGAAGTATTGCAAACATGTGGTGGGCCACTGACTTGAAGCGCATTCAGGCAGCCATTTGTCAGCCAGTGACGGGAGCAATGAGTGGTGTGCTGTGGGAGAACTTACGTAAGTTGAAAATCAGTTGAGCTGATGCATTCTGAATCAGCTACAGAGGTCTAATGGCACTTTAAGGTAGACCGACCAGGAAGGAGTTGCAGTAGTCAGGGCTTGAGATGGCCTTGTCCAGGACCTGCGTTGCAATCTGGGGCAGAACTGGACGCGTCTTCCTGATGTTTCTACAGGATATTATATTTTATACTTTTATACGAAGTTAATGTAAGACTTTGACTGCTAGTAGAGTATTTCACAGTGTTGTATTAGTATCAGTTTGTCATGTTGTTTCTGGGATTTCTCTCCGTCTGCAGTAAGTCAAAGTGTGTCAAAAGTGTTGAAAGCAACAAGATAGCAGCTGAGAGAGAGAGAGGGAGAGAGGGAGAGAGAGGGAGAAGCTGCTGCAGGATGAGCGAGGAAGAGAGGGAGGAAGATGAGGCTGGATGATGAGTGATGTTGATCACGGCGTTGTTTTCTTCCTGTGTTGAAGCTGCTCACGCATCATGCAGATTCCCCGGGCCGTAGGGCAAAGTTCAATGAGCTAACACACTCTGACACACACACTACCAGCAACAGCACACACACTCTCAGGCTTTTTGTTAGCATGATCTGTTTTGATACCATTAAATCCATGGCAAGCGTCGTCTCTCTTTTCATTTTTCAATTTCTTTTAAATGGAAACTGTTGTTAGGCACAATATGATCTTGAATGCCTTTTTAAAAAGGTTCCATATAGTGGCTGTAAATAGTCTTTGGAAAAAAGGGGGTTTATTGGATAAATGGATACAAATTGATAAAAATTGATAGAAATATGTATTTTAATGAAGGATTCTGTTTGAAGCTAAATATTTAGTTTGTTAAAAAAAAATTGAATTCTGAAAATCTTACATTTACCTTCTTATTTAACTGTTCACAAATACAATTTAAACACAAAAAACAGACACAATTCTTTTTGTATATATCTAAGCTTTCGAATGTCAACTTTACCAATGAAGCTACAAACTTTTCTTCGTATAACTACATTTCTTTTGTAAAATGTCTGAATTGTCGTTCCAACACTGGACACTGTAAACCAGTAGGTGTGAGTTCTTCAGTTATTTTCTGTTTTGATTGAACTTCCTGTCCGCTGAAAGTTGATTTACGGAATCACAGCCTGAAGACGAAGAGGCAGAGAGCAGCACAACGACAGGCAGAACTTTATTTATCAGATAACAAAACTCTGCAGGTATTTCTGCTTTTTCTGCACCATGTTCTGGGCCGGGTTACTGAGCAAACAAGCATCTGCCATCAGAAAAACCAAGTGAGGGTGATGAGTGCATCTGCAGGGCTATAACTGATCATCTTCTGTTAAGTACTTAAACCACAGTGGGCTGTAATTAGGATGTTTAGCAATCTGTGCTGTTGTCTTTATTTTCAAGGCCAAAATACATCTCGTCAAAGTCTGCATTTAAAGCGATAAATAAACCAATCATTTCTGAATCTTTTTGATTTATCAAAAGCAGTTTAATTGTATTATGAATATTCCGCACATTGCATTAAAGATAGTCAAAATGTACTGCTGATATTGATTCAGGAACAAATTGAGTGTTCGTTTTTCTCCAAATTTGAAATGTAACATTTGTTCTAAATTTGTCACAATCACTTCTCTTCTGTACAGTAGTTGTCCACTTCCAACTTTTTTCAAATTTCCTCTGGCTGACAGTCAGAACGATAGTCTGCAGATAATCTGTGCCATTTCAGATCTCAAATGAAAGGAATTCACTGAATGATAGAAAACCTGCTGAGTGGAAACTCTCTGATTGAATATACTTCAGTCATTCTTCATTAATGCTTCTAATGAACTCTAACTTCAGACAGGATGACTTTAATATTCAGTGAATGTTTCTCTGTATGGAGGGATGGATGTGACCTATAAAATATGTGCGTGCACTGCAGAGCGCCATGTGACCCGTCAGTATTCTGCTGACATGCCTGCAACATGCCGACCACACGGCGAGGACATTGGCTGACAGCGGCCGACGGTGGCGTCGTTAGCTGAGGATAATTAGTGTCTGTCATTAGGGGCTCTCGTTAAGCTCGTTGGCATGCAGCATGTGACCCGTGAGGTCACCGGGAGGAAGTTGTGTAGGGCTGACAGGAAGTGAAGCGAGTGTCCGGAGGCAGGAGAGAGATCCTCCTGATTTATTTGGACAGCACCAGAGCTCAGTTTATTTATCATGACTCAACTCTCTTTTAGTCCTAGTTTGTAGCTGTCATTTAATCATTTTATTCATTTGCATTTCATTTTGCATGATTGTGTTCCAGTCACTGAATTATCGCAGCCAACATTTCTCTGAAAAATAAACAGAAATACAAAAAAGCAGCACACCTGTTTTTGAAGACGAGTCCAAAAAAAAACCCTGAAAGAGGTTTCTGTCCTGGAACAATCCCTCCTGTAAACAGTCCATTCGAAATCATTCCTAAAGGTAAAAAGATAACGAGCAACGATTGAACCAAAACGTTTCTTTATCCTTTCTTTTGGTCCGCTAACTTACTAGGGCCACTTACAATAAGTATACAATAATTGGTGAGAGGCATCCTCCCTAAACGAAACTAAATCAACTATAAATCATATAGGTTTTTTTGTTAAAGTATTTCAATAATTTGTCCCCCTGAAGCTCAGCAAGTATATTCATTAATTGTGATTTCATATATATTATCATGTATTACCTTAAAAAACAAAATAACATTTATATTCCCCTTAGAATCTTTCTTTATGATTCAATGAGACAATACCAGTGTTGATGCATTCGAGTACCCTGAATGAATTTAGCGTATGGCTGCAGAGTGAATGAGATTTCTCAATAGTGAAAACCAAATCAAATGATGGCTATCAAACATAATAAGCTGGTTATTGGTTGTTTTAAAGTGTTGCCATTCAACATCTGATCTTAATACATATTAGATGTCACAGTTTCCTTAAAGGCATTACGTCTTGCTACTTTCAAAACAGTAATTTTTTACCCAGTAAAAATCAATCCTATCTTAACCTCCTGTGCTTCTACATAGCATTCTGAGCTTTGTGTCCGACAAAATACTGCATTCAAACGTTGATTAATTTGCAGATAACTCATATTGAAAACTTCACTAGTACTACTTGTGTTTTTCTTTTTAATCTCTAGCACGCTAATTTTAAAACTGAAATCCATTCGCCCTCTGGTCACGCTCCTCTCAACGAGGAACTCCATCAGTGCCAAGAAGCCGTTTCCCTATTATAACTAGAAACCTTTATAATGTGACAGGAAAATACAAGAGCAAATTGAAAAGGTGGAGGTGCGTTTTTAATCATCATTGACCCAGCTTCCTGTCGCCGCAGTCACAGAGAAATATGGCTGAAGAGACTCTTGGGAAATAGCTGCCGAGGGGGTTGATTTTCCTGGAATACACTGCATCATAAGGCTGATATTCATCATCCCATTAGCTTAGCATTCACTGCTGTTGGTAGCCATGGTCATGCAATACCAACTGTGTGTGTTCAGGTAAATTAGCTTGGCATTCTTTTTCAATGCATTTCTATTTGTGTGTGTGTTGCTTAGTTTTCCTGCTAGAAGGCACCATGTTGATGTATGTTTGTGTGTGTTAAACTTTAAACGTGTGTCTGAAAACGTGCAATAAATGTCTCAGCATCCACCCCCCCCCCAGCCTCTCTGTTATAAATGGTTAAAACATTATGTTAAAAGCCGCACTGATCAATAACTCAACTAGAATATTGAACACATTTATCAAAGTGGGGGTTGATTTTGTCTGAGTGCATGTGTGTGCGAGAGAGAGACTAAGTGTGTGTGTGTGTGTGTGTGTGTGTGTGTGTGTGTGTGTGTGTGTGTGTGTGTGTGTGTGTGTGTGTGTGTGTGTGTGTGTGCCTGTGTGTGTGTGCCTGTGTGTGTGTCTGTCTGTCTGTCTGTCTGTCTGTCTGTCTGTCTGTCTGTCTGTCTGTCTGTCTGTCTGTCTGTCTGTCTGTCTGTCTGTCTGTCTGTCTGTCTGTGTGTGTGGGAGTGTGTGTGGGAGTGTTTAGTTGGAGTTATGAGTTCTCCTGGAGGCTGTGAATGTGACATCTGTCCAATGTTCAGCTAAAGACACAAAAGAGGTTTCCACCACCTAAAGCCCCGTCCACAGGGAGGTGTGTGTGTGTCTCTCTCTCTCTGGGTGTGTGTGTGTGTGTGTTTGGATAACAGACAGCTCTAAAGCACTTTTGGTCCTTTTGTTTTTGCCATTGTCCTAAAACACCAGAGGATATTTGTATTTGCCACTTTATTTCTTCACAGCAGAGTACTGCCTCCTATAAATGTATTTTCCCTCACAACTAAACTGCATTCTTTATCATGTTTAGAGGGAAACAAATGCATACAGTACGCCAAATACACTAGTCTATTATTATTGTGATGTAAGCTGATAAACAGAGTATATTATCCTCCTTGAATTTGAAAGCTGGGATGTGCTATCCTTCACATTTACAAAAAAAACAATAAAAGTGATGTTTATTTGTATTACATTTTTTTATTTAAATGTTGTATGTTTTCACCAAAAAATGTATATTTGATTTATTTATATATATTTTCCTCTTCCTGGTGTTTAATGTAGTGTCCTTATCTCTTTCGAAAAAGCAATTAATAGTGAAGGATAAACAAAAATACAAAATATGTTTTCTTTGAAACATAATTGAAAATGCAGTTTTGCTGTATATTAACATATTTATAAAAAAAACAGGGTAGATCTCTACTACTCAATACACCAGTGCTACTACTACTACTACTACTACTACTACTACTACTACTATTACTACTACTACTACTATTACTACTGTACCTCTTATTATACTTGTATACTGCAACAATTACTACCAATGCCACAAAAAAATTCATTCATTTTTTACTTCTCTGGGAAGTATTCCATCCCGGTTCTTCTTGATGGAAGACTTTTTCATAATTACGTGGTGACACAAAGACAAAAAAGGAGGAATAAATAGGATCTAATTAAATTCAGCCACTCATTGACATCCCTCAGTTATAAGAACAGCCCACACCGGCAGAGAAAATGATCTTTATTGATCCCTGAGGGGAGAATTAGGTCATGGCCCCAGCAGAAACACTGGTTTAACACCAAAGAAAAGACGCCTTGTCTTCTGAGAAATCGCCAAAACACGAAGTGAAAACCCAAAAGAACAAGTGACACCTGAACTGTACACGAACAAATGAAACGCTGCTGCAAGAAACCCCAAGGAAAAACACCATCACAGTCCAAACTCTGACCTTCACTCCCTGCCTACGTCCAACTCCTTCACACAGGATTATGTCGACTATTTTGATCAAGAACCCCTCAGTATGTCACACACACACACACACACACACACACACACACACACACACACACACACACACACACACACACACACACACACACACACACACACACACGCACACGCTGAATCATGGGTAACCAGAGGGCAAATTAGAAGAGAGAAAGAGGAAGCAGCTCTGTTTACTCAGGAGGAGGAAATCGGATTTACCGTCTGATTTTTGAACCATTAGTCTTCTTAACTCGGACAAAGAAACCTTAAACCACAAGTGGGATCAAGTATTCATCCAAAACACAAGATATTTTGGTTGTCTTATTTCCTGACTTAACTATATGTCTACAAGATGGTGGACGGAGTTACATTGCCATCGAGAGAGGGTACATTTAAGAGATATTTTGTATTTTGACTTCTTATGGAGATACAATCAAGATAATGATGGAGGAATGAGCCCATTGGGGAATTTTAAAATGCGGGCTGCTAACAAGTGCATGAGACGACTTAATGTTATCAAGCCAAAAATGTGCCATCTTTTGCCTAGCAGTGGTGACGTGAAGTCATTTGACCGTGCTGTTCCTATACACTCCACTGCCTTTTACTTCAGACTCCTTACCCTTATTTCCTTCTTTTGTATTTACATTTGTTTGATTTGTATCTGTATAGTTGTGTTATCTTGACTGGAGATGGCTGGAACATTTTGTAGAAAGTTGGTCACATTAAAAAGCGGTGTTAATATGTGGAGATTAACCTGCTGGACCAAATATGAAAGTATCAAAACGTTTGTTTGCAACAGAGGTTGTTTTCTGCAATAATTTGAAATCCCATTGGCTCTTTGTGGAGGGAACCAGGGAGAAACCTCATAAATATCCTTCCAGGACTTCCATACAAACCTGAGGCCCTTGTTGTGTGTGTTGGAGTGTAAATAAACTGTCCCACTGCAGGAGGGGTGATATTGAGGTGAATTATGAAGTCAGCATTAAAGATTAAACACGACAGAGGCCACCCCCCCAAGACCACAGAGGAAGTGGTCTCAGAGAAATGAATATTTATTGACAAGTGGCTTTATTGACACAGAATGAGTTGACACTGTTGACACGTGGCAGCAGAGGGTCGTGTGTGTGTGTGTGTGTGTTTGTGCGTGTGAAATCGATATTGTCTCACGCATGACTGAGTGATTCTCTGCTGAGGAGAGACTTAGACGGATGGACAGAGAACAAGAAATCCAGAGAATGGAAGCAGAAAAAAGTTGTAGTCATATGTCATTTTAAAGGAAATCATAGGACTTCAAAGTTGTATCGAAATTGGAATATGGACTAGTGCAGTATCCAAATCTCAGTTCATTATTTGGTAATGGCTGTGGATGTAAAGTAATGTGTTAACATATCTGAATAAAGTATTGTGGAGCGGTAAATCCCGGTTTACAGACAGTAGGGCAGTAGTATTCCTCAGATTTAATTTAAACAATTCTTGTTTTGAATAGATCCTCTTAAAAAGATGATTATCTTCATATATATATTTTAATAATACTCACTATTTCTGTCATTAGTATATTGTATTTTGCATTGTTGGAGAAGCCATATTTTAAGATTTCCTTTAATAAAAGCGATGGTTCAGCTATTGCACACATGACAGTAAGGCTTTTAAATTCAAATTTGGACCCATCAATGACTAAAAACAATTGAAATATAGCTTTATGTCATATCACCCATAGCTATCTTAATAATGTGAAGGACGGCTTGAAATCTGTGCAAGGTGTGCACATTTTGACTTTATAAAGGTCTATGCACGCTTTATAGTGCATTCACATCTGTCACACGTATATGGCACTTAACCTATTAATTGAGTGTTAAGAAAAATAAATCATGTCCTAATGCAACCAACAGTTCAAAAGTAAAAGGAGTGCAGAGCACAGTTCCTCAAATTAATCAGGAATTAAAAGTGTTTTTGGCAGGAAATAGTTGTTAAAGCAGAGATTTTGATGACACATAATACAAATCCAACTGCCCATCCAACATTATTATCACCAAACACCCATCGTGTTTTATTGCAACTTCTGTGTTCCCAAACAGTTAGATCATAATGTGTTTGACAAATGCACTTCCGTTGCATTATTTGATAATTGATCACATGATGTCTTTAGAGATAATATCCTTGATTTTGAGAAAAGTGTGCCATTTACATTCAACTTTTGTATTCGTATATGTAAATACAACTTGCTCTTAAAATTAAACGTTAATAAAAGAAAACCAACAAACAGTGGGTAAAGAAAGGCTGAATAAGTACAGAACAAAAAGTTATAACAAACAAATGTGAGACATGTACCTGGAGTTGAGTGAGTTCGCTCTTTAGTTTCTCTGAAGTGAGAATATTGATCGGGAGAAGGACTGAAGGACAGATCCAGAGCTGAACTCAAACCCACATCTTCAGTCCTCGGTGGTCTCTTCGCCCCCCTGAGACGCCGTCCCCGACGCCCCCTCTGGCTCTATTTCTGTAGCGTCACATTATCCCCCCCCACTATAAATCATTTGGACACAGCTGCTGAAATGAACATGACTTAGCACTCTGCTATTCTCAAAGAACGCCAACAAGTGTCTGAATCAGGGCCAACACGGCTTCTCCCCATACCAACACACATAGCTAAGTAATGAGCCACTCGAGAACTCATTTCAGAGGGATTTTACAACAGCCGAGGGCAGTTGTCAGGCAGTTCCTCTCTTTGTAAATGCATGTAGAGCAGCGATGCTCTCCGCTGACACTAGTGCTGAGGGAGTAAACATCTTTCAAACCACAGGATGTTAAACCTCTCCATTTCAAAACCAGGACAATAACGATACAAGTTACAGTCTTTATGCATATACTTGCTATCACAAGATTCATACCCCTACCATTTTGGACATTTGAAATGTAATAAAAGCACTATGTAGATGCAGCCAACATTCCACCTGTGCAAGTCGATAATGGATAGTGCATTTAACCTGTGAAAGCTGCACCCTTTGCCCTTTACTGTACGTTACCCTTCTAGTGGAGAAACTGCTGTCTGCATGCCTTTACAGTGGAGAGAACATTATAAAGTGCCATGCCATTGGAGAACATGTGATAGAGTGCCCTGAATGGAGTCCTTCCAGTGGAGAAGACACAATACTGTACTGTCTTGGAGAAAACATGACTGTGTGCTTTAGGTTGCCTTTGCAGTGGAGGTAATTGCGGTTAAGTGAACTCTAGGTCTATGTATTTTTCAAGTGAAGAAAACATGTTAAAAATGCCCTTTTGGGTACAGGCCCTTTTAGATGCCCTTGAAATTGCAAAAACATGATAGAGTATCTTCCAAAATGCCCTCACGGTGGTGATAACATGATAAGGGGCTGATCAAACTCTCAGGATGTTAAAACTTTATGCAACGCTGCATATAAAATCTTTGACACTAAACTGTTCTTTAGAAAAACAGATAGGAGCTTGGGAAGCCTCTTAGCCCTTGAATTATGAGTTAGAAAAGGTTTTGTGGAGGATAAAGACATGTAAGGCAGTCCAGAAAAGGTTAAGTAGCCTTTATTCACACCCACACAATTGAACTTCACACTAAAGAATGTCTCCTCAGCAACATTTAGTCTCTGTGGCATGAAAAGCTGAAATGAACAGAGCGCTGGCATTTTCCAAAATGACATGTAGAGGTTTAATA